>NW_016107319.1:13384166-13400901 GCF_001604975.1 Cebus imitator | reverse complement strand
CTCAGCCTCCTGAGTAGCTGGGACTACAGGCACGCGCCACCATGCCCAGCTAATTTTTTGTAGTTTTAGTAGAGACGGGGTTTCACCATGTTGACCAGGATGGTCTTGATCTCTTGACCTTGTGATCCACCCACCTCGGCCTCCCAAAGTGCTGGGATTACAGGCTTGAGCCACCGCGCCCGGCCTTTTCTGAATATTTTCATGATACAATAAAACAACAGGTATAGTTTAGTGCAAAACATTGTGAAAATATTTTCATGTTTAGCAGGTATTTCTGGTTTAAGTTTTAAAGGCATCACCCAAAATAATCTGTACACCAAACCTCCATGACACAAGTTGACTTATATAACAAACCTGCATATGCACCCCTGAACCTAAAATACAACTTAAAAAATAAGAAAACAGAGATAGGAAAACCCAAGTTAATCTGTTCCCCAATCCATTCATTCTCCCTAGTAATCCATGTATTGCCCTTCAACAGAATTACCTATATTCCCCATCTCTCCCTCTCATTTTTAAATAAGGTTATATAAGTACTGGAGACCCACTTATCCTCACAATAAACAATGTTTAAAAGTTGTCACCCTCCTGACACCTCACCTAGAGAAAATGAGCATATTGGCACAGTGTATTCAGTAGACAGAATGCTTTGTGTTAAGTCACTTAGCATGACAGAAACCAAACTTTCACATGGAAGTTACTTTAGGGAGATTGCTTGTGGATGATAGTCACCCTATCATTATTCAGTATATGGGCCACTTATTTCAATGATCTTTAGATGTAGGCATACCTCATTTTATTGTGTTTTGTTTATTGTGCCTTGCAGATATTTCATTTGTTAATTACAAATTGAAGTTTGTGGCAACCCTGCATTCAGCAAGTCTACTGGTGTCATTTTTCCAACAGCGTGTGCTCACTTCATGTCTCTGTGTCACATTTTAGTGATTCTAGCAATATTTCAAACTTTTTCATTACTATTTTATCATTATTACTATATCTGTTATAGTGATCAGATATCTTTGATGTTGCTCTTGTAATTGCTTTGGGGTACCACAAACCATGCCCGTATAAGAGGGTGAACTTAATTTATAAATGCTGTATATGTTCTGACTTCTTCACCAACCAGCCATTCCCTCCATCTCTCTCCCTCTCCTCAGGCCTCGCTGTTCCCTGAGACACAATGGTATTTAAATTATCCCAATTGAGTTGGGCTTTTTGGGAAGCTGAGGTGGGAGGATTGCTTGAGTCCAAGAGTTTGAGAAGCAGCCTGGGCAACGTGGTAAAACCCTATCTCTATAAAACATAGAAAAATTAGCCATGGCACATACCTGTGGTCCCAACTACATGAGAAGCTGAGGTGGGAGATCATCTAAGCCAAGGGAAGTTGAGGCTATAGTGAACTGTGGTTGTGTCACTGCACCCTAGCCTGGGCAACAAAGTAAGACCCTGCTTGAAAAAAAAAAAAAAAAAAAAAGAAATTATTCCTACTAAGAACCAAATAATGGCCTCTAAGTGTGCAAGTGTAAAGAAGATTTACAGATCTTTCAAAAGCTAGAAAGGATTCAACTTAGTGAGGAAGGCATATTGAAAGCTGAGATAGGCTGAAAGATAGGCCTCTTGCACCAAACAGTTGGCCAAGTTGTACGTGAGAAGGAAAAGTTCTTCAAGAAATTAAGAGTGCTATTCAGTGAACACACAAATGATAAGAACTCTGTGGTTGGTTTAATTTGTGTGTTCACTGAGTAGCACTTTAAAGGCTGATATCAGTCTTATTGCTGATATGGAGAAAGTTGGCGGTTTGGATAGAAGATCAAACCAGCCACAGCATTCTCTTAAGCCAAAGCTAATCCAAAGCAAAACCCTAACTCTATTCAATTCTGTGAAGGCTAAAAGAGGTGAGGAAGCAGCAGAAGAAATGTTTGAAGCTTGTAGAGGTTGGATCATGAAATTTAAGAAAAGAACCTGTCTCCAAGTGCAAAATAAAGCAGCACTTCACCTTGATGGAAGTGCTGATGGAGAAGCTGCAGCAAGTTATTCAGAAGATTGAGCTACGATAATTGATGAAGATGGTGAAACTAAACAATAGATACTCAACGTAAATGAAATAGCTTTCTATTGGAAGATCGATGCCACCTACGACTTTCATAGAGAAGAAAATGCCTAGATTCAAAGCTTCAAAAGGTAGGCTGACTCCCTTGTTAGGGACTAATGCAGCTGGTGAATTTATGTTAAAGCCAGTTCTTATTTATGATTCCAGAAATCTTAGGGCCCTTAATAATTATGCTAAATGTACTCAGCCTGTACTCTGTAAGTGAAGCAATAAAGCATAGATGACAGCATATTTGTGCACAGCATGCTGTACTGAATATTTTAAGTCCGCTGTTGAGACCCACTGCTCAGACAAAAAGATACCTTTCAAAATATTACTGCATGTTGACAATGCACCTAGTCACCAAAGAGATCTCATGCAGATATACAGGAAAATTAATGTTGTTTTCATGCCTGCTAATACACATTCATTCTGCAGTCCATGGATCCAGGAGTAATTGTGACTTTCATGTCTTATTATTTAAGAAATAAATTTTCTAAGGCAATCACTGCCATGCATAGGACTTTGGAAAAAGCTGATTCAAACTTTAATATCTTTGATGGATAACTTTGAGGGGTCAAAACTTCATTCGTAAAAGTAACTGCAGATGTGGTAGAAATAGCAAGAGAACTAGAAATAAAAGTGGACCCTGAAGATGTGACTGAATTGCTGTGATCTCAGGATAAAACTTGAATTAATGAGGAAATAATTTTTATGGATGAGGAAAGAAAGTGGTTTCTTGAGATGGAATCTTCTCCTGGTGAAGATGCTTTGAACATTGTTGAAATTACAACAGAGGATTTAGAATATTACCTAGTTCATATAGCAGTGGTAGAGATTGAGAGGATTGCCTACAGTTTTGAAGGAAGTCCTGCTGTGGGTAAAATGTTATCAAACAGCATTACATGCTACACAGAACTCTTTCATGAAAAGAAAAGTAAAACTTCACAGCAGACTTCATTGTTGTCTTATTTTAAGAAATTGCCACAGTTGCCCAAGCCTTCGGCAACCACCACTCTGATTAGTCAGCGGCCATCAACATCAAGGCAAGACTCTACCAGCTAAAAGATTATGACTCACTGAAGGCTCAGATGATCATTAGCATTTTTAGCAACGAGGTATTTTTAAAAAGGTGTATACGTTGTTTTTTTGATGCAGTACTGCTGCAGAGTTTATAGACTACAGTAACAGCATAAACCTAATATGCACTGGGAAACCAAAATAATTATGTGCTTGCTTTATTGGGATATTTGCTTTATTGTGGTGATCTGGAACAGAGCTCTCAAAATCTCTAAGGCATGTCTGTATGTTATTAGATCTTCACAAGGAATATATTAGAATTTATCAATAGTTGTGGCAAAAGAGCCAAATTGAAAGTTTGGGTTTTTTGTAAAAGATCATCATTAGTTTTTAATCTGGGCTTAGAATCTAGGTCCTTACACACATTATATAATTATATCTCTCTAAGAAAATGATACTTTTTGTCATAGTTTAGAGCACTGAACTTTTCAGAATACTGCTTGAAATGATTAATCTGTCAAAGATTGGGATACTCACCAAAGAGTGAAAATTGACAAGTAGGACTTAAGCATCCTTTAGATGGTACTAAGAATAAAACACAGTCTTATCTGTTAGGCCATGTGACCACCACACACATCTTAGAATTTATTTTCAGTTTGTATTACAAGAGTTTATTCTCAGTAATTGATATTTAAATTTGGGGAATTTGCTGAGCATCTTTTTCATTCTTTAGCTGTTTTTTAACCTATAATGTGATACTAGGAAATCACATGGTCTGTTGGATTTAGAACTAAGACTTAAAACATAAATACCTTCTCCCATTTTGTATGTGAAACTTGAACTTTTGCTTACTCTTCTTTCATCCTACTGCATGGTTATAACTAAGCATGCAGGCTTAAATGAGGAAGACTTTAGAGCTAAGGTAAAGGCATTAGATATTAAGTAGGATATACTATCATTTCAGGTGCTTTGCCTATAATTTTTCAAAAATCCTACACAAATTGACTTCAATAATACAAAATATTACTGCCTCACATAATGGCAATTTCAGAGGAAAGGCAGTTATGAGGATCGGCTAATACAAGAGAAGGGCAATATCGAGATCTGTGTTCTTGCCGTGTGTGGTGGCTCACGCCTGTAATCCCAGCACTTTTGGAGGCCGAGGCAGGCAGATCACTTGAGGCCAGGAGTTCAAGCCCAGCCTGGTCAACATGGCGAAACCCTGTCTCTACTAAAAAATAAAAAAAAAAAAAAATTAGCCAGGTGTGAAGGCACACACCTGTAATCCCAGCTGCTTGGGTGGCTAAGGCACAAGAATCCCTTGAGCCCAGGAGGCAGAAGTTGCAGTGAGCTAAAGATTGCACCACTGCACTCCAGCCTGGGCAACAGAGCAAGATGCTGTCTCTCTCTCTCTCTCCCTCTCTCTCCCCACCCCAAAAAAAAAAAAAAAAAAAAAGCTGGGTTGTTTTTATCTCTCCTTCCTGTTCTCTCCTCTAAGTGCCTGTTTTACTCCAAAACTAATCTCTAGTACCGGAGCTATGTGGCTTCTCATTTATGTACTGAAGGAGAGAGAGAATTCTCTCAATTAATAAAGGACAGATTTTTTTTCCCCCAGAATGTCTCAGGAAACCTTTGGCCTCAGAGTTCTGTGGTCATTTGTGAACAGTTGTTGTCAAATGGATTGCTGTTACCCTAGATAACAAAGCATTTCCCTGGAGTTGAGATTGGAGTTAGCACCCTGGACATAAGTAAGCTGTGTGTGAAGGATCGAAAAGGGGACAGATGTAGAGTTCTTTAGGGAGGGGAGAAAGGTGGAAATGAGGGCACATAGGCTACAATAATGTCTCCTATAATGTCCCTTTGATTTTAAGCTGCTTATGAAAAGTAAACTTTCTTCTGACTATTTAAATTGGTATCTTTGGCCAGAGGTGACTTTGATGACTTTCATTTTGGTGTCTTTTTGCTTTACTTTAGCAAGTCTTAGAACTGGGAGACCTGGCTATCAGAGGAGTATCTGTGGCCTCTGGTGACAAGTATATATAGGCTGAGAATGTCAGTACTCTATTACCATATTTCATCTGCTTCTGCCAGGAAAGCCACAGTCCACATATCATCTGTTTATTTAGAATGAAGATCCTGTACCCTTTTCAATTCCAAAATTGGTCATGTACACAGGACTGTAACTTCATTGTGATGCAGGATTTTTTGCTTCTTAGTTTGGCTAAAGTCCAGGTTCTTGTCTCATGACCAGGAAAAATTAGACATGAAGACACATTGAAGAGTGAGGAGGGCAGATTTATTAGGTGAAAACAAAATTCTCAGCAAAGAAAGAGGGGGTTCTGCCAATAGGCTACCACCTTACAGCTTGAATTCCAGGCCATCAAATGCAAGGTCAAGAGACCAGGCTCCTCCTGCTGCATAAGGTGCAAATTCTGGGTGGTTCCACCTATTCTCCAAGTGTGCATGTGGGTCTCCAGTTTATTGTGGGCATGCCTGGGCAAGACCCTGTGCAAGTTCCCTTATCTGCCTTCTGCATCTGTCAATTATCTTTAATTTCCTTTCAGCAAAAGACTGTGAGATGATTTCTTGGCCTGGACCTTGTGTCTCTGCTCAGTAACCTTCTTCATGGAACCTGGACAAGAATCTTTCTACTATTAGTCATCAGCTCTTTAACTGTAATTGTTCATCCCTTCTATGGCTCTCAGGTCTTTTATAGGCATCATACAGAAGTTTGGACTATACTCTTGCCCTTCTTTCCTGCTGACAATCTGGCTGTGGTAGAAACGTATTTTCTGTTTTTCTGAATACCTTTATTATATGGGATTGGATATAAGGTTTCATAAACAGTAGTCTCCTGCTTTGCATATCAAGCCACTTTTAACAATAGATAGTCAAATTTCAATGGTTCTTTTGACTTTTTAAGGTTGCCTTCTGCTTTACTATGTTTTCAAAATTTAGATGTTTGATTCAATTGAACTTCATTAAAATTTAAAATTCCACTTATCAAAGGTACCATTAAGAAAATACAAAGGGTAAGTCATAGACTGAAGAAAATATTTGCAGTATGTATCTGACAAAGGACCTGTTTCCATAATATGTAATGGAGATATATATAGCTTAAAAAAGAAAGACTACCCAATGAAAAGCTGGCAAAATATTATTGCAGCTTTGCTTTTTTATTGCAAAATATTAGGAACCCAAGTGCCCAAACCTAGGATAGTGCTTACATAAACCATGGTACATCCACACAATGGAGTACCATGCAGCTTTATAAAAGAATAAGAAAAGTTCCTCTGAATTGGTATGGAGAATATCCTGTCGCTAGAAAAAACAAAGCATTTGAGGGAGAGAGAGAAAGAGTGTGTGTGTGTGTGTGCGCGCGCGCACGCGTGTGTGTGTGTGTGTGTGTGAAAAAGAAAATGTATAATTCACATATATCTGCATATTTGTGCAAAAAAATACAGGAAAGATCAGCCAGGAGCTAATTAGATTAATTGCAAATTAGGAATGAACCCCATAATGTTGAATTGCAATAGGAAATTGCAATACGAACTCCTGGATTTTAATATGTGTATATACCTATATGTGTCTCTTTGTATATACATACTTACATTTCCTTTTTCTGTCTACTGAGAAGTCCCAGATACAGTGATACCTAGTAACAAAAAGCATACCTAGCACCCAGATCTTGACTTGTGAATACCACTCACTACCAAAAAGAGTTAGGATCTTTAAGCAGTGGATAGATTTAGGTCTAGGAGCAGAGAAATTATGAATTATCTTGGAGCATCAATATGTTGGGGCTCCAGAAAGTAAGGAGGTCTCAAAAAAGGATCAAGGCATTTCTGAAGGGCACAAGAGCCCATTTGAAGAAGGTCCTGATGGCAAATCTGGGACACCTTGAACAACAAAACAGATGAATAAGGGTGAATAGATTATAATCCATAGCATGCATCAAATATCCATAATTTCATACACAGTAATTCTATCAGTGGTGGAAAAGGGACAGCTTTCTTTACAGTGCAATGCCATCAATAAATGTAGAAAGAATGAGGAAAACAGAAATGATAGCCACTACTTGGCTGTCATAATGGTAATAATTGTTACAAGTAAGAATGATTAATGGATGCTAAATTAGTAGATGAGAATATAAGAAGCAGAGTATTGGCCTAGTCTTTAAATATCTCCCCAAAAGATACTCATGAACAACAGAGGAAAAAAATAACACTATAGTAGAGAAACCTGGTGGACACTTTCCCAAGTAATCAAAGTTAGTATCACCAGTAATAAGAAATGTCAATATCATGTACCACCTAGAATTGGGCACTGAGAAGGGTAGAACGTTACTCTTGTTAAATTCTTGCTGAAAGTGCCTAACTTGAATTTAAACAAGAGTTGATATCAGACAATTCCAACTCAGAAACGTTCTACAGAAAAATGGGCCAGTATTTTTCAAAAGTGTCAAGGTCATGAAAACAAAAACTGAGACTGTCAGTTGGAGACTAAGGAGATATGACAGCAAAATGCAGTGTGGGATCCTGGATTGGACCCTGAACTAGGAAGAGGACATAGGTGGACAACTGATGAAATGTGAGCAGAGTCCGTGGGTTTGTTAAGCTTATAGACATTGATCATTATGCTGTGGTTATATAAGATATTTATATGACATTTATAAAAGTTATATAAGATATTTATATAACATTTATAATATATAACATCTGGAGAAGCTGAGTGAAGGTTATACAGAAATTCTGTGTACTTTTTTTTTTAAACTTTTTTGTTAGTCTGAAATTATTTGAAAATCAAAAATTAAAAAAATAGCCAAAGACTTGAAGACAGGCTTACCCAATGATGCTGGCCAATAAGCACATGAAAAAAAAAATGCTCAGCATCATTTGTAGTCAGAGAAATACAAATGGCAAATTAAAACCTGAATGAAATGCTATTTTATACTTACAGAAATCAGTGATAAAGATAGGAAACACCAAATATTGGAAGGGATGTGAAGCAGCTGGAAATCACATGCTTTGCTGGTGGGAAGCATAAAATGGCACAGCCACTTTAGCCAATGGTTCCTCAGTTTCCTGTAAAGTCACTGTGTATACTCCCTAGGCCTGCCTAGTATATACCTATTGCTATGACCCAGGAATTCTACCTCCAGGTATTTATCCAGGAACATGAATGCACACATCTACAAAAATATGTACACATGAATGTTCACAGCACTTTTATTCATAATGTGGGTTAACTATGTATATCCATATAATGGAATACTGTTCAGCAATGAAAAGAATGAAGTACTGGTACGTACAACACAGATAAATCTTAAAAAGTTTACGCTGAGGGAAAAAAGTCAGACATAAAGGAGTGCTTACCATATGGTTCATTTACATGAAGTTCAAGAAAAGGCAAAAATGAAACTATTGGATTGAAATGAGAATGGTAGCTTCCTAGTGGTGGGTGGGAACTGGCTGGAGAGAGCACAGGATAGCTTTCTGGGGCTGAGGGAAACATTTATCCATACTTACTATATTGTACAGTACATTTTACCTCAGTTAAACAAAAGGCCCAGAATGGAACAGAATGCCTGGTTTGATTAAGCTCTTAGTGAAATTTTGAGGTGTTAACATTCATGTATACAAAGCTTTCAGCAACTTCTTTTGTGATAGAAGCCTTAAAGAAATTGTAGTGTTGTTATTTTTCTGATTATGCATGTCTTAGGAAAGCATAAAGGCTTATATTTTAGTTAAATGTTATTAATGTTATGCATTACAGATGTCTGAAAATACTCTTAGTTAAGTAAACTTTTGTATATAGATAGGACATTTATGAATAAGTCTTTGTTGAAAGAGAAAACATGACCCAACGAGTGATACAGCATAGGGCCAGATGTTTGGGTTCGGCTCAAGTAAGAGTGTGAAAACATTAGGATTATAATCTCCAAGATGAATCTTCTGTTAAGCACCTTGCCTTGATTTCATTTCCTTAGGAATGTGGTTTTTGTTAATAAAAAATGTTTTTCATGTGTTTCTATAGTGACATTTTTCTGCAGCTGAGTAACTCCATTACTAGTACAGAGGAGATACCGAGATTTTCTTTCCATAAGAGCTCTCATTATTTCAAAATTATTCAAATTTTAACATCCATATATTATATGTAATTCATTAGATGATGGGAATTAATATTTTCTAAATGAATATTGGTATCAGTTTCAGCAGTCAAAAAAATTAAACTCCTACAGAATTCACAACATTGTTATGTATAAACTTTTGAAAACACAGTTTTAAAGATGAGGGAATTTATATTTTTAATATCTGTCTTTTGAGGCATGATTTTATGTTGTTTCATAATGAATTAGCAAGCACTAACTCATTTTCTGATAGGTAGGAGGTAGGTAAACTTTTCTAAAAACTCACATACAGTTTTATAAACCACTGTTTTATCTGTCATTCAGCAGAAAGCTCCTGTCAAATTCTCAAACCTCTTTGTTTTCTGCAGTCCACCCAGAACCATACAGATTTGGTAACAGGATTCTCTAGCTTCTTGAGTAAGCTAGGGTTGAGAGTCAGACTGCATTCTAGTTAAGTGAGGTGGACTGCAGGAGAGAGGAACAGTAAATGGCCCATCTGCAATATTTTCATGTCTTCTAGTTTGTCCAGGAAAGATTTAAGGTTCCAATTCTTACACGGCATCCTTGCTGGAGTTATAATTTCTTAATACTTAATTTCTAATAATAAGCTGATCTTTGTTAATCAGTTTTGCCTTGCTGTAGCAGAAAGAAGAAATAACTTGAATAAAATGGAAATAAGATTTGGAAATCTCAACTCTAGGTGTTTTTTCCTGATGCACCTTTCCTGAACTACGAAGGAAAATAAACATTTGTTAATTTCCTTCATCTAGTCAGGCTTTATCAGATCTAATATTTTATTCCTTATAATAATCCTGTTAAGTTAGATATCGTTATCAGAATATTACCATTTAAGAAATGAAGACATTAAAGTTGCTACTTTCAGAAGCTTCACAGTTTTCTAAGAAATGGCAGAGCTGGGATTCTAACCCGTATTGTTCTACTTCAAAGCCCCAAAATTTTTCCACACACCACATTATTTCTTGAGGTTTAGAGTCTGCTGAAATTCATAAACAGTGAACAAATGTAAAATAATCTCCAGCTCTGGAATACTAATACTGGATTTGCCATAGAATTGAGAGAGCTTCATTTTTCTGTGTCCCCACAATGTAATACTGCTTCATTCTTTCTAACTGGAAAGAAACATTTTGCACACTTATGTGACAAACATTTATTTAGTGCTCACTTTGAGCTTTACTGTGTGTAGCACTGAGGAGATGAAATAGACAAAATCATTGAGCTTTGAATGTCAGATCATAAAATAGTATAATACATTCTATTTTAACTAATATGTGTGTATGTATATGGATATTCTTTTATAAAATCTTTAAAATTCCATTTTTATCTTAATCATAAAATTCTTCACTCTCCAACTCATTTAATTTACTTCAAGATAACCTGCTTCTTCCTGAGGTTAGGGATTTGTGTGTTGTCTATGCTAGTTCGTTCTTTTTCCTCTGCTTTTTCCTTTCTTTGCACATTCTGTCTCTGATCCCTATTCTTCCCACCTAACTTGAGATTCTTGACTCTCTGGTCTTTTCCCTTTTTCACTGAATCCCTTTAGTACATTCAGTCAACATATGTCTGTGAATGTCTCCCAAGTCAACATCATCATCTTGCTGTCTCTAACTTCAGTTTTTAGGTTCTGTATGTTCATTTGCCTATATTTTCCAGATACCTAAAACCTAATAAGATGAAAATTTAACTTGCAAGCCTTCCTGCAAACTTGGCAGTTCTTCCCAACTTTCACATTACTGTTAATGATAACATCATGATTATCTCAGGCACTAACGTTTATAACCTTAAGGTAATTTGTGATTCATCTCTCACCTTTGTTCTTTATGTAAAATCAGTCTTTGAATCTTATTAACACTTTGTTCAAAATAATCTCTGCTCTACCTCTTTCTTACTTGCAATTCAGATATTTCTTCTCTTTCACTTGACAGACTCTTCTCTATCTCTATCAACCCTACTCCTCAGTTGGTATTTTACCAATACTTCTTCTTTGTGTCTTCCCTTAATAAAAGTTTATCATAGCTCAATAACAGCCTGACTTTGCTCTTAAATCAGCTTCCACCTTAATCAACTACCAGATATTTATTGACAGTCTGCCAAGCACCGTGGGAAAGACACAGATTTTTATAATACACAGTCTGTGTGCTCAGCCAGTTTATGGTCTAGTTGGAGAATTAAAACATCTGTATGAAAACAACACTAACAATACACGGCAGTGCTTAGTGAGGGCCAAATGAGTGGTTTCTTATGTGTCTTAAGCTGAGTCTTGTCTGTAGGCAGAGAAGTAGGGATGCATTTGAGGCTGGGGAGAAATAATGCATTGAGATTTGAAGGGGTCATAAGGAATATTTGGAGCCTGCTGCATAGGTCTATATTGCTGAAGCGGAATGTGAGGGCTGAGTAGGTGGCAAGGATGGAAAGTAGAACTGGAACCTGGGTCATTTTTATTTCTCTATTCAATTTGTTGCTTTTAAAATATTATTTCTAAAGAATTCTAGTTTATATTATTTTTTTCGTTTACTCCATTGCCCATATTATCTTTACCACATATTTTTATTTATTTATTTTACCACTGATATCTTGCTGTTCCTCTGTTCCCTCTCTCTCATACATGCGTTTATATATATAGGTCTTATTACATCTAATGAACTTCATGCGCTCCCAAGACCGTAAAATATTATCTGAAATGGCTCTGTAATCCTGTAGTGTCTAAAAAGCTGATTGGCACATAGTACGTGATCAATAAACACTTGTTTAATTGAATTTCAGTAAAATAAACAGCAAGCTTCTACCTTCTCTGCTTCTTCTCTGAAATGTAAACATTTCAAATGGCAAGCTAAAAACTTACCTGAATTAAATGAGGTATCTCCATCAAACAGAATGTATAACCTGCATTTTAAATTGTGTTGCTTTTAATATATTTTGTTAATTCCCTAAATGATTCTTCAGCCATTCAGTTGTTAAAAATAAATCAGGGTATACATTACTAGGTGTATTGCTTCTCTTTCAATTATCATCTTTTGAAAATTTCAGGAATTACATTGCCGTTTTTACCAGAGAGCAAGCTGTTATTGAAGAAAATACAAATATTTTCATCTTCTTTTTCAGTAGCTTTAGATAACCAAGGTGAATTTTTTTCTGACAAACATTATAGGCTAATGTGGGCTTTGAACTCATTTATTAAATCAATAGGCTTTTGAGTACTTAGCACAGGGCCCCCTCCTAAGTAAGAAGTCTGTTGGGGATTTTAATTATTCATGCTGTCTTCATTCCCCATAATTGTAAATAATACAAAATGTGTCATTTTGGATGGTATTTTATGATTCTTCATAATATATATTTGAATTCCAGTGAGGCTTCATTCAATTTCAAGGCAATACAATGATGGTGTTCTATAGGTTAAACAAATGAAAATCCTATTCGGTATCAATGAATTTACTTTGGTGTCAATAACAGTCATAGTAGTAACTAACATTTAATTATTGCTTGTTATGTACCAGATGTGGTATAAGGTTTTTACATATTATATTAACTCTTTTACTGTATACACATATACACACACAGAGAGGCATACACAAATCACTCTAATTATTACATATTAGAGATTAAGACTGTAGCATTTATTCTAAAACTAACTTCCTAATGGAATAAAGATATGTTTTACCTTTAAATCTTACAGTTATTAGAGGTTTTATCTTTAGTCTTGATAAATAGAAAAAAAGATAAATGTACATCAATTTGTTTTGAAGAGGTTAATCTAATTTACTGCTTCACTTCTTGCCATCAATTTTCATTTGTAATATTTCATGACATTATTATGACAATTAAACAGAGTCCTTTTCTCTCTGACAGTGAAGTACAGTGATTAAAAAAGAATTATTCTATGGATTGTACGTCCACTTCATGTAACTTTCTAAAGCTAATACTCTGGAAATCCTGGGATTTAACAGGTATATTCAGAAATAAATTATTGATAGGTTCACACAGAAATAAAGGCTTACAGTTTACCTTTTAAATGCTTCAGCCCCTGTATTCTGACAAAAATGTCCCCGGAGATAGACGAGCAAGCTGACATTGAGGGAGACATATGGAAACATAATCACAAAGGCCGTCTGTTTCAGGGTCCGTATAATGTACAGAGTTTAACAGATTTTCAATAATAATCTCATCAGAAATTTGGTCTCACCCCCAGATATTCTTTGTACATGTTTCAGTTGCTAGCTTCTTCATTTTACTCCTCTCAGCATGTGATGGCAAAGGCCTCAGAACCTTCAGAAATGTTGTTCGAACCTGAATTAAGGAAGCAGATGTTAAAAACCTCGTGTGTCGCACCTCTCCTTCATTCCACAATGAAGCTTTCATTTGATTTTTAGGGCTTGTTTGCTTGACTTAGGTATATGGAAATGTTTTCTCTCTTTTTCTTTTTTAGAGACGGGGTCTCACTCTGTTACTCAGGCTACAGTGCAGTGGCACAGTCATGGCTCACTGCAGCCTTGACCTCCTGGGGCTCAAGCCATCCTCCCGCCTCAGCCTCCCAAGTGCCTGGGACTACAGGTGCACACCACCAGACCTGGCCAATTTTGAACTGTAGAGAAGGCGTCTTGCTGTGTTGCCCAGGCTGGTCTCAAATTCCTGTGCTCAGGTGATCCTCCTACCTTGGCCTCTCAAAGTGCTGGGATTATAGGCATGAGCCACCACACCTGGCCAGGAAATGTTTTCTGATGGCTTCTATAAACAGAAATCAGTCCACTATTTCCTTAGCTTGTGGTTTCTCTCCCTCTGTGGTTCTTAAGCCTTTTAGTTACAAGATTACAGGATTTCTTCATGCTCTTTTTTTTTTCTACCTCACAGGTTCCTTTCACAAGGATGAGGGACAAGGCATATAATTCAGGAGTCCTCAGTGCTGGAGTTTTCTTTCTTAACCCTCTGAACCTTCTCTTTTTTTGATTTTTTAAAATTATACTTTAAGTTCTGGGGTACATGTACAGAACATGCAGGTTTGCTACATAGGTGTACACGTGCCATGGTGGTTTGCTGCATCCATCCCCCCCATCATCTACATTACGTATTTCTCCTAATGTTATCCCTCCCGAATCCCTCCACCCCCTGCTATCCCTCCCCTAGTCATCCCCACCCCCTGACAGGCCCCGGTGTGTGATGTTCCCCTCCCTGTGTCCATGTGTTCTCATTGTTCAGCACCCACTTATGAGTGAGGACATGTGGTGTTTGGTTTTCTGTTCTTGTGTCAGTCTTTATGCTATTAAAAATTATTGAAGATCTGGCAGGTCACAGAGACTCACATCTGTAATCCTAGTACTTTGGAAGGCTGAGGTGGCAGGATCACTTGAGACCAGGAGTTCAAGACCAGACTGGGCAACACAGTGAGACCCAGTCTTAAAAAAAAAAATTAGCTGGGTGTGGTGGTGTATACCTGTGGTCCCAGCTGCTCAGGAGGCTGAAGTGGGAGAACTGCTTGAGCCTGGGAAGTTGAGGCTGCATTGAGCTCTGTTTGTACCACTACATTCCAGTTTAGGTGACAGACCCTGTCTCAAAAAAAAGATATATATAAAATCCCAAAGAGGTTTTATTTGTGTAAGTTACAGCTATTGATATTTTTTTGTGCTAGAAATTAAAAGACATTTTTAAAAATGTTTATTAATTTCTTTAAAAATAAAAACTAATCACGTTAATATATTTTCTGAAAGAAAATTGTTTAAATAGTGACAAAATGCCATTGTTTTATATCTTTGCAAATTTCTCCAACATCTGGCTAATAGAAAACATCTGGTTTCTTCTGTTGTTTTGAAGTATATGGAGAAAATTGGCCCTACACAGATATGGAACTGCAAAAGAGAAGAGTATTTTAAGAGCCTTTTCAGATCACTGTGAATACTTTTTGTAGCTGCTGGAAAACTCCGTTGCATACTCAGAAAAGCATAAGATGAAAAGGTCAATTAATGTCCAAGTATAATTATGAAAATACTTTTGACTTCTTGAATCCCCATAACAGTCCCTAAGACCCTGGGCCACAATTTGAGAACCCTTGTTCTAGCTCATCAAATGAAAGATGATTTAATTTTGGAGTTCCAGGCAGAGTTAAAAACATTAATTGGGAACTTGTATTCAAAATATATAAATTACCCCTAGAACTCAATAATAAGATGACAGTGCTTTTAGAAGTAGATAAACGATTTGAGTAGACGTGCATAATCTACATGTCTACATGTTGCAGAGGAGATACATAAATGGCTAATAACCACATGAAAAGATACTCAGTGTCTTTAGTCATTAAGGAATTGCAAATTAAAACCATAATGAGATAAAATTCCATTTCCACTAAGAGGCTACAATAATAAGTTT
The DNA here is from genome assembly GCF_001604975.1 of Cebus imitator. Classification (NCBI taxonomy): domain Eukaryota; kingdom Metazoa; phylum Chordata; class Mammalia; order Primates; family Cebidae; genus Cebus; species Cebus imitator. The sequence continues at coordinate 13,385,290 of NW_016107319.1, read as the reverse complement.
TAAACAGCAGCACTAAGTTTTGGTGAGGATACAGAAAAACACGTCATACATTGCTGGTAGAAATGTAAAATGGTATAGCCAGCATGGAAAATGGTTTGGCGGTTTCTTAAAATATTAAACATACACTTAACCTAAGACCCAGCAATTCTACTTCTAAATATCGACCCAAGAAAAATGAAAATCTATGCCCATACAAAGATTTACATGCAAATATTAATATGAGTATTATTCAATACAAGAAAAATTTGGGAACAATCAGATGCCAATTGGTAAATGTGAAAACAATGTGGTGTATTCATATAATGAAATACTATTCAGCACACTGTAACGTGGATGAACCTCAGAAGCACTGTGCTAAGTGGAAAACACCAGAAACAAAATACTGCCTATTATATGATTTCATTTATATGACGTGTCCAGAAAGACCAACCTAAAGAGACAGAAAGTAGATTAGTAGTTGACTGGGGAATGGGAACAGGAATTGATGGCAGATGGGCAGAAGGGACCTTTTTAGGGCAATGGCAATTCCAAAAAACTGAATTGTGACGATGGTTATGAAGTTCTGTAAATTGACTAATTGTTGAATTGTACACTTGAAATGGGGAAAAATAACTTCTATGTTTTTTTAAAAAAATGTGTACTTGAAAAATAAGATGGAGGAAGTACACCAAAATATTAACCAAACCAAAACAATAGAATCACTAAATGAATATGGGATTCTTGTTACCAATGAGAGAACACGGGTACCTTCTGTAGCCTTTTGGATTCCTTAGAAACAGTAGCATTTCCTATGATTTTGCAGACTCCTGCGTCATTTGTGTGATAGACTGTTTAACTGTAACATGTTGGTTTTTATTTAAGACTTCTGTTTGGGCCATGTTTTCATCGTTTTCCTGGTATTGCCAAAGGTGCTCTTGTCACTAAGGTCTTATTTCTGTTTGTTCTCATTAATGCAACAGCTATCAATTGTAGCTATATTTACCTTTGTTTTTGTATTTAGACTTATAGCAAATTCACAGCCTTAATGCACTCCAGACCCTGGACTCCTAGTGTCTTAAGAGGTTGAGATCATATGTTGGTAACGTCTTCTTTCTTTCTTTTTTTTTTCCTCTTTTTCTTTCTTT
>NW_016107319.1:13326494-13384133 GCF_001604975.1 Cebus imitator | reverse complement strand
TTTTTTTTGAAACGAAGTTTTGCTCTTGTTGTCCAGGCTAGAGTACGATGGCATGATCTTGGCTCACTGCCATCACCGCCTCCCGGGCTCAAGCAATACTCCCACCTCAGCCTCCTGAGTAGCTGGAATTACAGGCATCCCCCACCACGTCCGTCTAATTTTTGTATTTTTAGTGGAGATGGGATTTCACCATGTTGGCCAGTGTGGTCTTGAACCCCTGACCTCAGGGATCCAGCCACCTCGGCCTCCCAAAGTGCTGGGATTACAGGCATGAGCCACCACACCCAGCCCTGTAACTTTTTCTTTTGTACTTCTCTGCTGAAGTTACTTGGTACCTTTTAGAAAATTAAAACAAGACAACAAAACTGTTTGTATGATAGAGTAAACCTACCAGTGATTACACACATGTAGTTATAGTAGATTTGCCTTGGTTTTAAAAGGTTTTCATTGTCCTTATGTTCAAAGATAGCATTGTTGAATGTTCTTGCTAGCTCATTACCAAGGCTGCAGTCCATTACACATGGGTTCTGTCTGCCGTTTAGAGTTCTTCTCCTTGTCTTCTCAGTTTATAGCTCTAGGCTTTTTGAATACTTGATTTACAGCTAGCCCTCAAGCCCAGTGAGAGGGTGGAAAACTTGAGACTATTCATTTTCACAGAACTCACTATTCCGGATCCACATTTGGTGTTAGAAAAATGTAAATGGTTAAGAGGAGAGAAACATCAACTGGGGTCAAAAGGTGGTGGCCGCAAACCAGCCTAGGTCAGCAAAAAGGAAAGATGGAAAGAGGCAGGACCTCCATTGGTAGGATGAGACTATAATAGCATAGTGGATCTGTTTTGGGAAGACTCAAGTGGGACAGTCACGTCATTCCAGTGAGTTTCAAACACTCCATTGCAAATGGCCTCTTGTTCAGGGAAGTTTAAGAAGATATGACTGGCCCTGTCCCAGGGCTGAAAATCTCTGAGGTGTAAAGTACCAGGTGGGGATCTGTGGGGAATGGGAGATTTTTCCTGTGCATGTCCTAGGAGTTTTCTGTATTTGTGTTCTGTAATGGAAGCATAGTTCTCTGGACAGATTGCCTTCCTGTGTGGTTTCTGCTAGATTAGGTCTGGCAAAGGAGGTCAACAAAAGCTTCATATGGGGAGTTTTTTCCCAGCCAGAGACTTAGATACTTTCCAGAGCTGTAGCAGGGAACTCTGACCACGGGGAACCCATTGCTGGCATGCAAATAAATGCTTTGCCACAAGTTAGGTTGGTTTATCTATGCTTATTCTGTTAAAATGTACTATATAAAGTTCTTAAGTGTTATCTGTGTCGTCATTTCTAGCTGTTTTGCAACTTTTCGCTCTTGATATAATTTAACTTCCAGTTTCAGTTTACCTTTGCCTTATCCCCATCTCTGTGGTGGTAGCTTTCAGCAAATATGACTTGGGTAAAAAAGACTTTGGCCACCACCTAAGACACTTTCTTGTGGGTCTGATCTGTAATTTGGTGCCTTTTGGAGGACTTACCTCTGGTTGTGATCATGAGCTAAATATCATGTCCAAATGGCAGGGTGATTTGGCATTTAAGATAGATAGGTTGTTTATCAGTAGGACCATACCTGATAATACTTGGTCCAACAAAGCAAAGATCTGGGCATATAGTAGGTCCCAACTGTTGTCCAGAAACATTTGTGGGAAACGGCTTTTTAGAGCCTAAAGATGCCTGGGTACTGTGTCTAATTTAATAAACTGAAAGGATCCAAGTATTTTGAAAAGTTTCCAGTAAGATTCTGATATCTGATAGCTAAGAACTACTATATGCACATGTGGCCCTCAGAGTGTAGCATAGGTCCCAGAGCTAGTCTGCTTGGGCTCAAATCCTGGCTCCTTCATTTACTCTCAGTAAACACTTAGGCAAGTTACTTCACTGCTGCCAGCCTCAGTGTTTTCATATGTAAAATGGAGATACTAAAACTGTTTCATAGGACTGTTGTCTTAGTTAAATGATCCAGTAAAGTGCTCAGCACAGTTTTGACTTATGGCAGTTGACCAAGAAGTGCTGTTTCTTCTTTGGTCACTATCCTAGATCAGGGACCAGATCTGGACCCCTGATGACTACTTCTATATTAAAAACTAAATGACGGGGTGGGGGAATAAGAAATATTTGTGATATATTAAAATACATGAAATTCACATTTCAGTGTTTATAAATAAAGTTTTATTGGAACAGAGCCATACTCATTCATTTACATATCATCTATGGTTGCTTTCCCATTATAATGACACAGTTGAGTAGCTGTAACAGAAACTATGTCTCACAAAGCCTAAAAGATTTACTACTTTTTTTGTTTGTTTTTTGAAACTGAGTCTTGCTCTGTCTCCCAGGCTGGAGTGCAGTGGCTCAATCTCGGCTCGCTGCAACCTCTGCCTCCTAGGTTCAAGTGATTCTCCTGCCTCAACCCCACAAGAAGCTGGGATTACAGGCGCCTGCCACTGTTCCCAGCTAATTTTTGTACTTGTTAGTAGAGATGGGATTTCACCATGTTGGCCAGGCAGGTCTCGAACTCCTGATCTCAAGTGATCCATTTGCCTTGGCCTCCCAAAGTGCTGGGATTACAGGTGTGAGTCCCCATGCCTAGCCAAATTACTATTTAACCCCTTTACAGATCTCCTAGATCTTTGCAGTGCTCAGACCCTAGCAAGTTAATCGTGATCTTTCTCAAATGGACCAAAGAATGAGGAAGACTTTTTAACTTGATGTTCTTATGTTTTTGGTGCCAGTGTTACCTTCCAGGGTATGTTGAAAGGTACATATATTCAATAGCTATTTTAATCTCAGTGTTACAAATGCATCTCTTTGATCATGTGTGGCATTGCTGTGATGCAGGTTAATGAATTACATCCACTTTCTCCATGCTGTTTATCCACAGCTCTCTATACTGTTTATCCACAGCATTCGCTTCTTCATAAGGAAGGCCTGGATCAGCTTCTGTTAGCTCCAGCAGTCACCACCAGCATGCAGCAGCAGTTCATGGATAAACGCCTCAAGGGCATTTGATAACATTGCAGTTTAGTGAACTGGAATGGTTTTCCAGAGAACTGAGTGTCGATTTGAATGTTTTTTCCCGATACTTTATGAAACACTAGAGGCACATAGCTGTGAATCCCAAGGACATAAGGATAACATCATTCAGAGACATGGCCATGTTCTAGATGCCTTGTTTTCCCTTTTCATTCCCTGAACAGACTTTATGTTATTTATCCCAATGCCAACTTCCAGGATTTGTTTTTAGTTCTTAGACCTAAAGATAAGAATCCAAATGCGAAGGGAAATAGGTCAGAATCCTGCTCAGTAGTGCTTCGGCGGAGAATGTACTCCTCACCCAGGCCCCCGCCCCCTTGTTGAAGGCTACATGCAGCCCCAGCCGTCATGCCTGGGTGCTCCTGTCCTTTCAGGGCTCTTAATCTGATTTCTCCAGATTGAAATTAGGCCAGCCAAGATATTTTGTTTGGCCTGCATATTTTTTTTAAAGTTTTTAATTATTTGCCAATATTTAAAAACGAGGAGATTTCATATAAACTCTGGACGTCCAGCCTCTCCTGAAGCAGTGAAAGGTCTGGCAACATGGAGCCTGCATTCCAGCATGCCAGCCATTGGCAAGCCCTGAGCAGCAGCTGTAGCAGCTGCTCCTTTTTTGAGCCAGGGCGTGCAGTCTCCTGCTGCTTCACTCATTTCATCATCTCATGGCCCAGCCTGGTGGCAGTATGCTGGGTCCCGCATTTCGGCTCAGGTAGCTTCTCAAGAGCAGTCTTCTCTTCCCTGGTTTCTTTGTTATATACCCACTTTCCACAATTTGGGTTTTTTCAACCCTAAAAACAAAAATAAAAAAATCATGATCCAGGTACCCATGAATGCATTTGGCTCCATGACCATTTAGCCATTCAGTTGGACAACGGAAAACTACCTACAAAAAGCTTTTCAAAAACACCAATAAAAACTGCCTAGACAGTATAGTATGTAGACTGACAAACAGGAGGTCTTTCTTAGCTTAAGGCCCAACTTTTGAATCAATGTTAATAGCTAAGTTCTTTAGGTACCTATTCTGCTAAGCACCGTCCTTGATATCCAAAAATGTTTCTTCTGTACTTCTCAATAATCTAGCTAGGTATATATTTTTACAATTGCACAGAAGTGGAAATTGATCGCTAAGAAGTCAAGCAACTTGCACCAAGTCACAGCTAGTGAGTGGATGAGTTTGGTTTCAAACCCAGGTCTCCTATTTAAAGTCTGGTATCTTTCCATTACCTCTGTGACCTGGGGTAAGTCCGAGTTAGAATGAAAACCCCTCTATTTCCTTCCACAAGAAGCAAAACTTTCTGTTCAATCATTCGAGTTAGTATTTAGTATTCATGCTTCAAGGAGTACCATTTGCACCATTTTCTCCTGCCTTTTTGGAGTTCAAGAACAAGGGGCTGTGTACATTGTAAAGTATTCCATAGATAGCCACAGTGACTATAGCTCCATGATGTATTCATTGTATGGCTTTACTGGTTGAAGCAGAATCAAATTACAAAGATGTCATTTGCCAAAGTTCTAAGAACCTTGCATGCCCCATTGAAGAAGATTTTAACTTTAATCAGAATTCTATTTAAATAATTTAGAGTGTTTGTAGGCAGAATGGCTCTCTGAAATGTAATGTCTTCTTAAACTATTAGACTGTATTGACTTAAAGGTTGAGTACACGTGAAAGACCATATCCTTTGGAACTGCTGCAGAATAATGCTTAGCTTTAATTTCATATGGGATAAACAGATTCAGTTCAGAATTCTATAAATATGTAATCGGAAAACTGAATCGTAAGTTATTATGTAACACTACACATACATAAAAATCCCATACTTATTGGGGGTCAGTTTCTCACCTTTTGTTTGACATTCCTTCGACTTCAGCAACATTTCTAATGATTTCTCCTTTCTGTTGGGTTGGCAATATGATTGTCTTTGCTAAGAGTTTTTATCATACTGATTTTAAAATGAATTACCATGACTTTGTCAAATTTTATTGTACACCTATTTAATCAGTCTATGGCACTGTGTCAAGGCAGCTGTGACTCCTCCTAGAGAAGTATGGTCTTGTCTAAAACAAACCATCATTGTCCTTCCTCTCAATCTCGGCTTGGAAAAATTGCGTTTCTCCTTTAAGGTTCACATGAAAGATGACTTCTTCATAAAACCTTTGTAATGACAACTTTCTGTCCTCCTCTCCTTCCCTGGTTAACTCTTCTTCCTCTGTGATCTCTTAACAGTTTTTATACCTTAAAATGCACTTAACACATTTTATCGTAGGTAATTGCATGTAGTTCTGTGAACTCCTTGCAAGCAAATATTTTTATTATGAACCTTCCTCCGCACGGTAAGCATAATGCCTGTCACACAGTAGGTCCTTTTAAAGGGGCAGAGGCTAAAACTACACAATTAAAAACTACTTTTGTTGTATCACAAATGGATCATGTGATTAAACTTTGATTAAATGAGAATCTATTTTTCCTCCTGTTGCAGACCAGTAAAAATGTACTTTTCATTTAAATTTTCATGTCATTCAAATGAACATCTCATGTACATTTAGATATTTTCTTGGCTCCCTATGTGTGTTGGCCTTGTTATATGGTGACACCATGGCTAATGACCCCTCTGGGACAAAGTTTTAAACAGTAACTTCTACTACTTCTAGACAAGACATGGAGAGGTTTAGGATTAAGCTCCAGGGTCATAGCACAAAATTAGTCCCCAGCTGAGAAAGGACAGCTGATCCCGCCCCAGGCACTAGCCTGTTACTAAACAAGAGGATGACACTGGTGAGGGTAGCTCAGTCCTCACTTCAGATACTAAGTGTGTAACTACTTGAGCCATGTAGGTACCACACGGCTCTACTGATGCATAAGATATCCCTACCTTGGAAAGGCTGTGATGTAGATAAGAAGAAATGACATGCAAATATCAGCCTTCACATAGGAAAGAAAGTAGTCATTGCCACTAAGATCTTGCCAGAGCAATAAGAACAACGTGAAATGGGAATACTTTTAATAGCGGATGGTGTTTCTTGCAAAGCTTAATTAAGATAATGCAGTGCTACGGGGCCCAGCTTGTAATAGTGCTCAGCCAATGTTAGCTGGCTCCTTGACATTTCAATAAAGTGTGTGGATATTTTAGAGAGAGGAGACATTTCTGACCAAGGTCAGGGAAGGTTTCCAGGAACGTTGAGGTTTAGAGAGGGCCTTAGACTTGGTAGCGAGGATGTGAAAGTTTCTGACTCTAGTCTCCAGCAGGGAAAGAAGAATGGGCTGATGATAATTGACAGAGCCTCCATTATGTAACCATTTTTACAAATTCCATTAATTGATGGCTGAATATTATTATGAATAATAAAACTAAGTTTACTAGAAAATGATTGGATCAGTCCAGCTATGTACACATTGCTGGTATCTGATGAATGCCATCCACCTTGTTTTGACAGATGGAATGCAGAGCTGGGAAAACTAGGCTATTTTTGGCCTGCAAGCTGTATTTTGTTTATCTCCATCCTGCTACATAGAGGCACATTATTTCACGTAACTTGATCCGAGGTGTTAACCAAACTCTCTCTTTCTTTAATATTCTTCCAGTGAAGCCATAGCTTATCAAATTTAATAAGTGCCTCTAATTTTTCTTTGACTTTAAAATATTCTTATAGGCCTTTTCCTAACATATTTTATCAATTGTATAATTGCAACATAAAAATAAATACATAAACAAGTAGCCTCCTTAAAAATGTCTAGGACTGCAGTGAGTAGAGAAAAAAGGCAGTGAGCCTTCCATTTCTGCATTTCATTATCTTACACCTAACGAAAGATTCTAAAGCTTTTTAAAGATTCTCGTGTGATCACAGTTTGGCTTTCAGCAGTGTTGGAGCTGTTTAAAATTTGTGTATGAATAGATACCTATACACGTGCATATACAGTCTTATATTTTTCGGTTTTTGTATCTCCAGGAGTAATTGGCTTAGAAGTATTTTTGTAAGTGATTTACCTGATCTTTGACTGCCTTTCTCATCAGAGGCCATTGTGACTGCTTTGGAATTCTTTTAACTAGTTTGCAACTTAAGACTCTTACATGAAATAAGGATAGTGATTGCAGCTCCCTTTCCTGTCTTTAACAGTTAGCTCTGAGTTAGGCTTCACAGGTATGTACCCTGGCCACAGGCAAGGCCACGTCTCTGGTTTTACTACCAATTCATTCTAATGATCACTTTGTATCTTTTCTTCAACCATTCTGCTTTTCGGGGCCATAGAAGCAATGAGATATAAGCACAGGGCAATAGAGATCATCTTATCTCATATCTACTTTGTACACATGACGGAAGAGACTTAGAAAGGCTTTAATTTGACAAGATGACCCAGCAAGTTAGTGATTTACAGATTGTGGTGGTTTTATATATGAAAATGTTTAACATATTAGAGTAATAATTTATTGGTACTTGTGGATACAAAAGGCTTTTTAAACATATTATGATTGCTTTGCACTTGTTATGTCTCAGAATTTATTGGAAAACCAGCAATCTAGGACAGTTTCCTTGGATAGAAACTCAGAATGGGAGCAAAGGTCCAACCCTGCCTCAAACCACAAGTTTTTTCCCCTTTGGGAATATGCACAGAAAACACCAACAAGTGAGAAAGCAAATTATCTTGTCTTAATTCACTGGGCTTGGGTCTGGAGCCCACAGGAGAGAACATTAGAAACCCAGAATTAGTGGCCGGGCTCAGCGGCTCATGCCTGTAATCCTAGCACTTTGGGAGGCCGAGGTGAGCAGATTGCCTGAGCACAGGAGTTCGGGTCCAGTCTGGGTGACACAGTGAAACCCCATCTCTATTAAAGCACAAAAAACTAGCCAGACATGGCGGCATACGTCTGTAGTCCTAGCTACTTGGGAGGCTGAGGCAGGAGATTCACTTGAACCCAGGAGGTGGAGGTTGCAGAGAGCCAAGATTGTACCACTACGCTCCAGCCTGGGTGACAGAGCAAGACTCCATCTCCAAAAAAATAAATAAATAAATAAAAATAAAAATAGTGAGGTATATCACACCAAAGCATGCCTCTTTCTGCCTACCTTTATTCTAATTAGCAATAAGGGACTGTCCTCTAGAATGTGACCCACCCAGAACCTCCTCCCAGGAGAAGAGGGAATGGAAGGGAAGGACGTTGCTGACATATAACCTGGGACCCAAGGGAAAGTTGTACCTGAGAAACGCTGGACAGCAGGAGAACATTGCTCGGTAGGAAGAGCAGGCTGCAAGTTGGGAGAAACGGAGCAGTGGTGCCCTAAGCAAATCGATCAGTCCAGTATCATGGATTGGAGAGATGGGGGTTGGGGAAGGGCTGGAACATTCTAGGAATTTCTAACATTAAGATTAAACCAAGGCTTAAGGCTGGATGGGATCTGGAGATGGCAAACCTGGAAGGGCAGAGGAAGGCACAGGCAAGTAAGGGCGAGAAGCAACCATCCTAGGCCTAATTGGCTTCTCTTGGTAAGCTACAAATCAGCTGGTGGTTTTGTTACACAGGACTGTAAGATCAATGAGTCTTTCTCTTTTACAAATGACTAAAATGATAATTAGACAATCAGGTATAGATCTATATGCTTTCTTAGGCCGGGCCCAGTGGCTCATTCCTGTCATCCCAACACTTTGGAAGGCCAAGGCAGGAGGATCACTTGAGGCCAGGAGTCTGAGACCAGCCTGGGTGAGATAGTAGGATCCTGTCTCTATCAAAAAAAAAAAAAAAAAATCAAAAATTTAGCTGGGAGTGCTGGTTGTATACCTGTGGTCCTAGCTATTCAAGAGGCTGAGGCAACGGCATTGCTTGAGCCCAGAAGGCTGATGCTACAGTAAGCTGTGATAGCCCACCCATGATTGCAGCACTGCATTCCCGCCTGGGCAACAGAACAAGACCCTGTTGCAAAAACAAACAAACAAAAAATAAACAAAACTAAACTATATACTTAATAGTTAAGGCATTAAAAGAAAAAACTTTATTTTTGAGACAATTTCACTCTCGCCAGGCTGGAGCACCGTGGTGCAATCTCAGCTTACTGCAACCTTCACCTCCCAGGTTCAAGCAATTCTCCTGTCTCAGCCTCCTGAGTAGCTGGGATTACAGGCATGTGCCACCATGCCAGGCTAATTTTGGAATTTTTTAGTAGAGATGGGATTTCACCATGTTGGCCAGGCTGGTCTTGAACTCCTAACCTCAGGTGATCTGCCCATCTCGGCCTCCCACATTGCTAGGATTACAGATATGAGCCACTGCACTCAGCCATTTTTTACATAATCTTCATGAAAAGCTCTTCCTTTTTGAGAGAGAAAAATATATAATTCCAAATAAATTATTATTTTTCCCTATTGTATTATTTTGTTATTATTTTTCCTTGTGTATAGGATAAATGGTGACAGGAATCCAGAGAAAGGAAATATTTCTTTAGAAATTAAGGTAATAATGGGACAACCTGCTCACCAAGGTAGGGTAGTAACTGGAGTATGTCACAAGGAAATCCAGCGCAGAAGGCAGAGTGCAGAAACTGCTGGTGGTCTGAGTAGACATCATGAGGGTCTTTGGGTGTACGAGCAGACAGCATTTAGACATCGCAGCAGGTGGGCTCTCAAGAAAGGCAGGTGTCAGAGCCCCAGTCTTGGAACTGGGCTTTAGAGGGAGTTAAGAATTTTGTCCTGTAAGAACTAGGGAACTGCAAATCATTAAAACAAAGAATGGGACACGGGGAATGATGCACAAGACCTATTAACAGAAACTGAACCCAAGATGCAAGCATAATGGGTAGAAAAGTGACTTAACACAGAGATCCCAGCTTTGGAATAGAAAGACTGGACCCCTTTCCCCAAAGTTGGGATTGAGTTGAACAGGGCTGAATGCAGCCCAGGAGGGGGAGGTACCATTACTGTGACCATTCTAAAGATGGACATACTAGAGCTTGGTGAGGCTGACTAACTCTAACTCTTACAGTCAGTGTGTGGTGAAACCAGGTGGGAACCAAGCCATCTGCTCCGGGAGCAGTGCTCTGCCATTGCCCTTAAGTGCTTCCTAATCTCAAGGGCTGTGACCTTGGGGAAGGGTAGAAAGTTTGTTGAGCACCTGTGGTGTTCCACACATGGTCCTGGGCATTTTAAATTTGCAGTAGTTCCCCACTTATCTGTGGTTTCATGCTCCCTGGTTTCAGGTCCCCACAGTGTCAACGGTAATCTGAAAAGAGGTGAGTATAGTACAGTAAGATATTGTGAGAAGAGAGAAATAGCACATCCAAATAGCTTTTATTGCAGCCTATTATTATAACTCTATGTTATTAATTATTAATCTCCTAGTGTGCCTAATTTATCATTAAATTTTATAGGTGTATATATATAGGAAAACACATAGTATATATAGATTTTGGTACCATCTGTGGTTTCAGGAATTCACTGGGTGTCTTTGGAACATGTCTCCCATGGATAAGGGAGGACTACTGTACTGTTGCATTAATCTTTATAAGCCCCTGTGAGATAATTTTTGTTACTGACTTTATGGATGAAAGAATATAAGGTTAAATGGCTTTCTCAGCATTTCGTAGCTGCCAAGTGACACAGTCTGCATATAACCGACTGTATCTGACTCCAAAGCCCATTACTACCTTATGAACTACATTAGGAACCTCTGTTGTCCTGAGTTTCAGCTGTAAATAAGAACTAAGCAATTTTTTTTTAGATAGAAAATTATTTTAAACAATTTAGCGAAATGATCAAATACAGAAGGTTAAAACATAGCTATAAAGCCTTCGTAGAAATTGTGAGCTAGATGTTTGCATGTGAAGATTTCAGTATCGCTTCTGTTTGACTGGCCAGGTGATTCTGGTGAACGTGGGCTTTTGTCAGACCTGAGTTTGAATCCTACCATCGCTGCTAGCCCTGTGAAGCACCATGGACAGCTACCTATTTCCTTGCTCAGGCCATGAGGATCATTATCATAAGGACAGGAACAGTGGCTCATACCTATAATCCCAGCACTTTGGGAGGATCGCTTGAGTTCAGGAAGCTTATGTGAGAGGATCACTGGAGCCTGGGAGGTCAAGGCTATAGTGAGCTGTGATCATGGCACTGTACTCCAGCCTGAGCGACAGAGCAAGACCCTATCTCAAAAAAAAAAAAACAAAAAAAAAAAAAAAAAAAAAAAAAAAAAAAAAAAAAGATTATCGTAAACATTAAACATAAGAATGTAACTTGCCTAGCCTCTTAACCCTGAGCATAGTTCATACGCCACAAGCCAGAGTCTTCTTCCCTTTCATCTTATGCAGTCTGTCATATTTTTAATGGCTGCTGCACACTTAGGATCTGGCCCCTCCTCCAACCCTGCCATTCTCATTCTCGGCAGATAGTTAGTTCTATTTCAAAGAGCAAGGCTTGCCGGCTCAATACCCCACACAGTTCTTCTCTCTCCCACCCTCTCTTACCAGATTTTAATCTTCAACTCCACATGATAAAATCATATACAGAGTTCTGGCATAGGCGGATTTTACCCCTTGTATCACTTTTTCATCATAAGTACAAGAATTTTGGTTCAAACAGACTGAAATTTGTGAGTTGTTTCTACTGGGGATAATTGGATAAAGGGGGAACTGGCAGGTTTAGAATATTAATGCAAAAATATCTACCAGGCTTTGACAAGCTAAGTGGATAACTTGAAGGCTCCCATATTTATCTGAAGCATACATATTCTCTGCTTCTTTGAGACAATGATGGGACCAAGAAGGTAGAAAACAACTTTGAGTTATAAAATTAGAAAAGTGTGAGTATTTGGGCCACAAAGAAATTATTTAGGATGGCTTTGATTTTTCTTATTTGGATGAGTGGGGTCAAGGCAATTCGCCTATGGAAAAACAAGTTTGGAGCCAGAAAGTCACAGAGATAAGGATGATTAATTGGAATTATATCTCCCAATCATGCTGTTTGGAAAGAGTCATCTAGATTCTGAGCCTCTCTGGTCCCTTTGCCATTATGCTAGAACACCTTCCACCAAACTACTAGAGTGAACTCCCAAAACACAAATTAGACCTGGACTGGCTTCCCCATTGCCTAAGATTCATGTCCAGACTGTGTCATATGGTCTAACAAGTCCTCACAATTTTGCTGTTTCCTAATTCTACACACATACCCCACTGTGCTCCAGCCACAAAACTCACCCATCCCAAAATATATATGACAGCATTTTTTAATATGTTGTTTCTCTGGCTAGGAAACTTCTCTAACTCCCTTTCCATCCAACAAACAGTCCTCAAGATGCAAATCTATTGTTATTTCTTCAGTGAAGCCTTTTCTGATTTCTGAGGCAAAAATAGTTACTTTCTCTTCTGTATTCTCTTAGCACTTATTCATGTGCTGTTCTTGCCCTAGGGTTTAATTTGCTTAGGAGCCACTCTCCCACACTGGATTATGAGTCCCTGAAGGACAGGGATCTCTTATTCATCTCTCTTCCCAGTGCTGTAACTGGCATGTAATATCCACGCGATAATTATTTGTTGAATTAATAAGAGAGCAAGCAGACATATTGAGTTAATAATGCCTAACTTAACAAACAGAACATATTTACTGTGGTTAAAAACATGTATCCTAGAAAAACCTCTGGAAGGATACAGAGAAATTGATAACAGCGGTTTGCCTTTGGGGAAGGAAACTAGGTGGTTAGAGGATAGGAGAGGGGGAGAGAGAGAGCCTTTTCACTAGATGTCCTATGGTACATCTTGAATTTTGTACCACGTGAATGTATTACATCATTATAGACCCGAAACTAGTCTAATTTAATATTTGTGTCTGTGGCAAAACAAACCTATATCACATAGTAATAGTTTCATACTTTTCTTGCAGACATTTTAGATTGTTGGTAGAAGTTTGTGATTCAGTTGTCCTTTGTTACCAATATCCGCTCTCATCTGGGTTTCATTTCAGTCTAGAGTTATATTGTTGTTCAGAAACTGGGCTATGCCTGAGATGGCAAATAAGGACCCACTGAACTGTGTTGAAACCTTCAAATCTTAACAAACAGTTTGAAGCCAGAGTAGCTGAACAACAGTCCCTTCTCTCTACCCTGGCCTCATTTCTACATTTGAGGTCTTGAGGGATTAGCTGGTTGGGCAAAAATCTGATCACTGAGAACCCAGCATGCAGGATTTTTAAATTCTTGCAAGGGCTGTGCATGTGTTGGCTTCCAGGTCTGGAGTTTAGAGGTATATTTAGATCAGGCAAAAAGTGGTGGATCAGGCAGTATGTATATTTGGCATCCTACATATGATGTAATTAGAATTATAGGTGTGACTAAATTCATATGGTTCTCTTTTCCCAGTGTCAGAGTGGTTAGTGATGTATTGGTCTATGAGTTATCCCTTATAAGGTAGCCTAAATATGTCTTTCACTGCAAAGGTTCTGTTTCTGCACCATTTTGCCCTGATGGCATCTTAAGTTTACTTCTAACATGGATGGACCATAGACAGAGTAAGTGCTGTAATGAAAGTGCTGCAAGTGTGAATCCCAGCTGAGCTAGCCACATGATTTCACCTCTCTGAATGTGTCTTAATTGACAAAATGTGGATAATATGACTAATCTCATAGGATTCCCCCCATAGGATTTTTTAAAGGATTAAATTAAGTGTGATTGGTAAAGCACCTGTCACTTAATAGGAATTCAACAAATGCTAGTTCCCTGTCCACTGCCCTGAATAACTTATTAGTTTATCTAGATAACAGATGTTTTTGCATAGGGAAGTGCAGCTATGTTAAATTCCTAGTATTGAATGTGTGAGAGGCGTAAGTCACTCCTCCTGAAAAAAATGTTCCTTGTTCCTTGTCGGTAACTTACTTGTTTTTTCTTATTGCACACCATAATAAGTGTTTCTCAAGGTTAAAATCTTACAGCACTTGGATTTTGTCATACAATATTATCTTTCATTATCTTTTACTAAACTATGCTTAAAATTTCTTACAGTGATTAAAAGTACATTTTGAAAAACGAACACTTTTCACAACAAGAAGAATGTTTATTTGGGAATTTTGTGCTTACCCACATGGGAAGAACTGTTGAAACACCACAGGAAAAAAAAAACAATGCTAATCTGACTTCTAAATTAAAATGTTAGAATCCTAAAAACATAAATTCAAAGGATTTGTGCTCCAAGGTGCCAAAGGCAACCTATACTTACTTCTCAAGTCAGTTCTTTTCCCCCTGGCATTTTAAAACATGTTAATCCAGGCCCACTCATAAACCTCAGCAGCAGGGGATAGTTGTTCATTGGTTTATTATGGGCAGACCAAACTGGTTTTAACTGAGCAGAGGAAGTTAATTATCGAATGTTTTAGTTGGCTCCAACAATGAATAACTAGTTCTTGTTGGACACCGTCTTAACTCACCATGCAACATTATAAGAATGGGGGGCGTGGGCGGGGCAGGGAGATGGGGGGAAGGGAAATCGCCCATCAGGATCCGCAATGCGGGAATTTGCTGGGACTGCTCTAATCTGTTTCCCAGGTTGTTCGAACCAGTTCAAGAGCAGTTAAACAAGGTTATGTAAGTGACATGTGATGTAGCCCAAAATAGTGACTGCAAACACAGGCTGCTGTTGCTGGGCAGTTGTCAACTGCTTTAAAAAAAAAAAAAAATCTTGCAGCAGGACAACAAATGGATCTTTAAAAATGAGAAAGAGATTTAAGCACAAAGTTAATTTTAAAAGGGATTTGGAGAAATTGCCTTTCTGATGCTGAAAATAAGTGATTTTTTTTTTTTTTGAAATAGGGAAACTTACATTGTACATAAGGTCTGGTTATTGTAGAGTATCCACCAGGGGTAGTTAGTGAAGAGGTACTCGCAAAAAGTTTGGTGCTCTACTAAACATATAGTTCCCATGTTTGAATGAACAGCAGCAACAACCAAACCCTCAGATTTGTTGATGGCTCTGGCATATAACAAACTATTAAGCAATAGATCCTTCAGAAAGTGATAAATATCAAACTTTTTTTATGAGTTACCATCCGTTTTATTTAAATACTTTTGCATCTTCAAGGTATAAAGAAAACATTTCACAAAACATGGGGAGTGTAAAAATAAGGTTTTAATGGAAAACAAAGATTCAGTGGTGAAATTTGTTCAAGATTGTTTTTTAGAAGGAAAACGAAAACACCAGAAGAGGGTTTAAACTATGCCTTCACTGTCATCAACATTTGGCTTCCCATAATGACCACATTCCCTGGGTTCCATGCCTTTTAATGAGCTCCAGATCTGGGGAAGTAGGAATTAAGGAGCAAGATACAGAGGCAGTGGGACAAGGGGGGAACCTTAGGGCCTTTGTAGCTCACTCTGCCTGTGTCCCTGTTTGTGAGATCTGAATCTCAGGGACTCTGGTGTTAACTCTGTTTCTCTTTATCGCTAAGGGACCTATAAAATAGTACATGCCCCCACCCGGATTCTGAACAAATTGAGTTATAAAACAAAGGAGTGGCTGGTGGAAGATAAAACATCAACATTTGGGAGTAAATCAGTTGAAGTACATGACTTAGTGACAAGAGCCAAAAGGGCCTGTCACCTGAGCCCCCAGATTAGGTGCAGGCAAGGGAACAGCTGGATCAGGACAGGCCTCCCCACGACTGGAGGCTGAGCACCTGCTCCCAGAGGGAGCTCTCCCACAAGAGAAGGAAGCCACTGTGTAGGCAGACAAGCCAGATTTACTCTTCTCAAATGTACTAATAAAGCAGACTGAGTAAAAGAGATGGAGAGAGGCCTGCAGGTGGTATCTCAGAGCTCTCTCCCCCTGGAAAAAAATGTCAAGGGTGGGCAGAGGTGTTCCCCACTGGGAGGCTCAATCTGAGGCCCCACCACCGCCTCTGTGGGGACAGAAAGGAATCTGAGTACTAGGGCAGAAGCAAATGTCAATGTCCAATGTGTTCTGATTTTCTATATTCAGCACTCCCTTGTATAAAAGGCTGTGTTTCCAATAAGTCAGTTTTTTAAAACAATATTTTGGCATTCTGTTCACAAGATCTAGTTCTAGCACCTCCTTCCCTGCAAATCCTCCTTTAAAGATTCTCAAAGGTATTTGTAGGTGTCTGCTGTGGTTTGGGGGCTTCCACAACCTGGTTCTTTTCATATCTAGCTCTCCCTGAGAACCTTAGTGTCTTGCTTGATAAAAGGGTACTGCCCTGATGATCAGCCGCGTGTACAGAGGGAAAGAGTGTTTTCCAGATACAGGCAGAGGAGCAGGGCACTCATGGGGAGTTGAAGGAGTTATACAGATCCATTGATGTCATAGAACATGAAAATTAGTGGAGCCAGACAAAAACAGAAATGGGACTCCCTTCTAAGATTTAAAAGAAAAGTAATGGGGGAGATTTGTCAGAAATGCTGCCAATGTCATCTAATAACATCAGATTATGTTTATTGGTGGTTTTAGTTTAGTTTTAGTTTTGGTGCTGCCACCCATGACCAAGCATCAGCCAGGGTTGGCAGGCAGAGGAGACGGTGCATGCAGACTACAGTTTATAGTTGAGGATGTCTGTAGCAGTGGTGTTTGTGTTTCAGGACCAACCTGTATGTCTGTACCTGTGAACAGATACAAACAGGCAAAGGACCAATCTTCTGAGTTCTTTGATTTCTTAAAATAAACCATAAGCATATTGTCCTTCACATCCATAGTAGGAACAATACATACCAAAAAAAAAAAAAAAAAAAAAAACACCCAAACTAGGAGGCCGAGACAGGTGGATCACAAAGTCTGGAGTTCAAGACCAGCCTGGCAACATGGTGAAACTTCATCTCTACTAAAAATACAAAAATTAGCTGGGCATGGTAGCACATGCCTGTAATCCCAGCTACTCCAGAAGCCGAGACAGGAGAATTGCTTGAACTGGGGCAGGGAGGTGGAGGATGCGGTGAGCCGAGATCGTGCCACTGCACTCCAGCCTGGGCTACACACTGAGACTCTGTCCCCCACCCCCAAAAATAACCAAACTAAAACCACCAATAAACATAATCCAGTATTATTAGATCAGATGCCTCTGACCAAGCTTTGGTTCCTTTTTCTGAAATAGCCATAAGTTTTGCTAAGCGCATCTTTGAGCTCTGACCTGCCTGCCTCCTCTCCCTGTGCCCCACTGCCTCGACTCACATTGAATATGGAGGCTATAAGAGCTTGGACTTGAGAGTTTAAGCAGTGAAGGGTCCTAGAAGACCTTTAAACAGATGATGTCATAATCAGATCTGTGATTCAGGGGCATACCTGTGCAGGCTGTACAGAAGATAGAGAAACTTCTGCTGAGGACCAGGGTCCTGAGTGCCTGCCGTAGAGGCCTGAGTTCCCCGTTTTGTGCCTTCAATGCCACTGATGGGAACAGATGGAGGAAGACTCCAGGGACACTTCTCAGCTTCATTTCAACCAAAATGGCTTTCTTTTTTTAACCTATTGATGTCTTTGTAAGAGTTTTTTTTTTTTTTTTAAATAACTTTTAAATTGAAATTAGAATCATTTGATTTAGAAGTGGTGAATTCCTAGAGGCAGGTAGACTAGTTACAAGTCCATTGAAATTATACTGATAATACACAGTAATACATGATAATAGTAATAATGATCATCACAGAAATACAGTGATAACAGCTGCTATTCATTTTATCCTTACTGCATAGCAGTGACTAAGTGCTTTATGTGGTGTGTTATTTTCATGATAACTCATGAGATAGGCACTTTTATAATTCTTGTTTAACAAGTCAGGAAACTGATATATGAAAAGATTAAGTAACTTCTCTAAAGTCACATAGATAGTAACAGGGATTCAAACTCAATAATTCAGTATAACCAAGAGATCCTGTGATGAGGAATGTACTGATGGACATAGATAGAACTCAAAAGACACTTAGAAGGGAGAATTATCAGTACTTTGCCAGAAGCTGAATGTAGATTGTGGGGAGAAGTGGTGTAAATCATGGATAACTTGCAACTTATGGTTCATACAACTGCTTGTAGCTTTAAAATTGGGCATATAGCAGGTGGGAAGGGGGTCGTGTGGGGAGAGGGGATGTGACATTTGATTGGTGAACAGGGAGGGATTGAAGTGTCAGATATTCGGGCGGGAACATTCAGTGGACAGGTAGGTGCATGAGGCTGAAACCCAGAAGAGAGGAAGGGGCTCTGGAGCCCACAGGGCATTGGCAGCCTCTGGAAGTGGCCGGGCTACCAGACTATGTGGATATTGTCTGTTCCTTCACTGCACCCACCCTGCCTGGGCTTCTGCCAGCCAGACCAGTTGCTTACTGCACACTTAACTGTGTCTCGGCCGTCCCTGGGCTAATTCTTAGTGTGAAACACCTGTACAAGTGTCCTTTTCATGTTTCAAATCCAGAACATTCCTTAAGGCTTACCCCAGATACTTTTCTTCTCCATAAAGGCTGACTCATTCCGGAATTCCAGAATGATCCCTTTCTTCTTTAAAGTCAGAACATATCAAGACGATATGATTTATCTTTTTTTTTTTTTTTTAACTTTTAAGTTCAGAGGTCCATGTGCAGGTTTGTTACATAGGTAGATTTATCTTAATCATTTCAATTTCTCCAACCTCATCCTAAACCCTAGAATGTAAGGCCTTGGAAGAAATTGACCATATTTTACCTTTTTATATGCTGCCTTAAAAAATCTCTGTGGAATGGAATTAACTCATTGCTTGGGAACACATGTTCCCTCTTTTTCCTGTTCTCCAAAGGTCTTGCTTCTCAACCCGCTTTTTGGTAAATATCAAATATTGCCTTCTCTTGTCCACTGGGGTGCACTTTCCCTCAAGGCTCCTGGCAAAATGGAATTTAGTCTCCCAGGCTCACCTTTGCTTCTGCCTCTGAGTGTATGTGCCTTCTTACTTTTAAGAGCCTTGACATTAAGTAATATATAAAAATAAGAGATACCAAGAGAAATAATACAACGAAGTTATAACTTTCCAGAATCTTATCCCATGCTTAGTCTTGGGCCCTATCCTAGAATTCTTAGCTGAGTTGCAAACAGATAGGATGGTCCTTGCCTTTTGTCCTGTGTTTAACAGGATATGGTTCAACACCGTCACATCCTTGCCAGCTTTTAGAAGAAAGCTAAAGACTCAGATGGGTTTGGAGCTGAATG
This sequence comes from Cebus imitator, assembly GCF_001604975.1. Classification (NCBI taxonomy): domain Eukaryota; kingdom Metazoa; phylum Chordata; class Mammalia; order Primates; family Cebidae; genus Cebus; species Cebus imitator. Next base: position 13,364,934 of record NW_016107319.1, on the reverse strand, counting down.
GCATTTGTCTTGTCTCAAGTGGACTCTTTTCATGTAGGGGACTTCCCACTCAAGGGTGACAGTCTGCTCCCACAGGACGCTCTTTACTCACTTACCTTTCATTAAAAGTTGATTTTTGTTCTTTGCGTTTTATCATCCTACATTTTTTTAAGTGAGCTAACAAAATAGGTCATCACTACCACCTTTATTTATTATTTTTTATTTTATTTTATTTTATTTTATTTTATTTTATTTTATTTTTTGAGTTCTTTCTTCAGGCCGGGCTTTTTGCTTCTTGCTTTATGTATATATTATTCATTTGAATACATTTAGCAATATAGAAAGCAGGCGTTACTATTTGCATTTTATAGATCAAGATACCAATGCTCAGAAACGTTGACCCACCTGGCGGAGGCTCTGATACCTCCTTATTGACTGACGGAGGATTGGGACCCCGATGGATCCTGGTTGCAAAGCTGATCCCCTTTGCATTGTGCTTTCTCCTCCTTGCCCTTCGTTTTTCTACTTTTCTGTTCTTACACTATTGATGCTTAGAGACTGCATGTCACACAGCCTGTATTTTCTCAGTTGGGACCAGCCCAAGTATAACAAAAAGTTGCTTCTTGATTTCAAGGTAACTGAAAATTGTAAAAGACAATTTTTATTGAATACAGTAACTTTTAAAATAATAAGATTCGCTTTTAAACACTTACTGAATTATTCTACAGGTAAAAGCAATACCATAATTTAAAACAATAGAAAAAAGATATCTCTGATTTATTTTTGAACTCAACTTTGTTATTATTTTTTAAGTCCATAAAGCATTTTTCCTTTTATTTTCCCTTTTATTTTAGTTCATCTGGTTTTCCTGTAAGTCTTTGAATTTGTGTTACACATGTACTAACTGACCTAAGCATCTGGGTACTTCCTTCAAATTTATCCTAACCTCAGAAGCTTTCTGTCTTTTAGAATGGCTGCCTTGTGTCCAGAAAGCAGCCCCAACCTGAAGCAGGAGGTATACTGAACTCAAGTACACAGATGGATGGATAACTGAAGTTCCCTGAGTCCTACTGGACAGATTTTGGTTATGTGTTGTGTTGGTTTCATATGAATTAAGCAATGAGACACACATTACATATTTGTGTAGGTGTAATTTAAATTTTTAATGTTTATACAATTAAAAATCGAAATGACAAAATTTTCTGGAAATGGTGATGACATGTCTGCAACAGTCTCTTACAACTCTCCTATCCTAGTTGTGGAAGATAAAATACTGTTCTGGACAGAAAATCATCCTGTATTGTTACAGTAACAAATTTTTGAAGGGTATTTATTTTTTTAAATCCTTATGGAACAGTCTAGCAATTGAAAGTCTCTTGTTTTTGAACACCCAAAGGAGAAAATCTTCCAATGTGTTTATAAGACAGTGGCCATCTTCTTCCATTCTGTATGCCTACAATCTAAAAAGTCTTAGTTACATTTATTGAAAATTCAGAGAAATGAATCTTAGGCTACAGCAGACCAACCCTTATGCAAAGGATTCATGACCCTGCAACACATTGGAGGTGCCCCATAAATACATGTTGAATTAAAACAAATTTAAGTTACATTTAGTTATTTCTTTAGACTTTAAAGTTTATTCAGTTCAGTGTGTATTACAGATGAAATCTGTGGTTTTGTATTCAATCACATAATACACAAAAGGCACATAATGTCAGTTGTCAGTAGAAATGCTGGCTAGTAGAGGGTGCTTCACTCAACATTCTGTTGCTTCACATTTCCAAAGAGCACCTTCGATGTCTTATTAGACCAACAGTAAATTATATTGCAAATTAGTATTTAGAAAACCCTCTGCTGGTCTTGAGGCACAGCAATATTATCAGACTTTCTAAATTCTGCTTCCAATGCTCTTTTTGGGAAGTCACTTTATCAGTTCTAGAATTAGTTTCTTCTCGTGAATAGTAGCAATAATGATCTTACCTCTGCCATAGAGTTTGCTGCATGGGTTAACTAAGATAGAACTCTAACGTGGCATTAACATTTTATTTTAAAAGTGGAAACCTCTCTAAGCTGCTGTACAGCATCATGAAATGTTATATTTATCAGTTACCATTTTTACCATGGATGTTGATTGCCTTTGTATAATTATGTACACCTACCCATATTCATTAAGAGACTTCCAATTTTTAGAAAAGGCTTTAGATTATTATAATGGTGGGGTTTCATTTCTTCACTTTGATAGGTTTCCCTATTCTGTTAGTATTATGTTGTTGTTATTATTACTAAGATTCACTATAATGTTAGAGAATATATTTTAAATTATTTTAATTATATTAAGTGATACACATAATTTTTATTGAGTATTTACTGTAATTTACTTAGTAATTCTTAAGGGAACATGATGGTACACAGAAGGGAGTGCTTTGGAGCCTGTTCACTACTTTGCAGTAACCAGTGGGCTTCTCTCTCTCCTTTGTCTACATATTTTCAACAACTCATGACTCCTCAGGCTTCTCTCTCCAGTCTACAGCTTAAAATAACATCCATAAGCTGGTGGCATCTCTAGCGCAGCCCTCTTCCTAACCGTGGACCTGACCCCTCCACTTGGATGCCTGTCAGGCTTCTCTGACTTGCCATGTCCAAGACTGAGCTGGGGTCATTCCCAATAAACCATGGGTTCCTTCTGTCTTCCCCTTTTTAATTAATGACAGCTCCCTTTTTCTACTTGTTTAGCCCAAGAATCTTAAGGCCACCTTAACTCCCCATTGCCTCTGGTCTGTCAGAAAATCCTAGCAGCTCTACCACTGCCACTGCTACCACAATAACCCAGCCCACTTTCCTCTCTCCCCTAGGTTATAATAATTTCCTTACCCCTGATCTCTTTACTTCTGTCCTTAGTCACTGCAGTCTGTTTCAACACAGCAGCCAGAGTGATGCTGTGAAATGTAAATCACATCAGTTGACTCCTCTGCTCAAAGCCCTCTAGTCTAGCAGATTCATCTCAGAGTAAACGCCAAAGTAGTGTTGAACATGACCTCTAAGGACCATGTGATCTGGCTCACATTAGCTCTTTATCACTGTCTTTTCTTATTCTCTACTCATTTTCTTCTGCTCATTCACCCTGGTGTCCTTGCTGTTTCTAGAACATGCCAAGTAATCAGCCCTCACCTTTATCCCTACCACATTTGCTTTTCCTTCTTTCTGGCATATGTTCTCCCCGACATGTCCACACAGTTAGATTACAGGATGTATAGGCCTGATGGATCTATAGACCTTTATTTAAAAATCACCTTCTCTGTTCCCTTCGTTTTTCTCCATAGTGCTTATTATTAACATCTTGTACATTTTATCCAATCACCTTGTCTATTGTCTGTCTCCCCCAAATCGAATGAAAGTTAAGAGCAGAGGCTTCTGTCTGTCTTGTTCATCACTGTATCCCTAGTGCCCCTACTAGTGTCTGGTACCCAGTGGGTATTTAGTAAATATTTTTGAATAAATACTAATAAAGCAAGGCTACAATTTCATATTTTGCCAGTAGATGCCACTCTCTAAGCCTGTGCTGTGCCCGCATCTGAATTTTTTTAGTTCTAGTTTGTTTTACAGGATGAAATAGTTTAGCATTTCCAATTTTGTTATTTGAAAGTGAAATTACTGTGAAATCCCAGTGAAGTCACACGTATAAATGGTGGGCAGGCATAGCAGCTTAAACAGCTGCAGTAGGGCTTTTGTTTAGATTGGTGCTGTTGTGATGTCTGCAGGAAATGTGCATTATTGCCTGATCCCATGCAGCTATTAAAAAATTCAAACAATGGAGAAATAGGGCTCTGCTCATATGGGAACCTGTTTGGAAATAAGTGTAATGTTATCATATGTAATCTAAAGTCTCAGCTGCATTAAGCTGATCATCTCTTTCTCTATATTATCCACAAGTCATGTTTTTTACTTATTTGAGGAAGAGCTTTCAAGGCAGGAAAGAGGTAGTTTTATATTCTTAGCATACATATTAATATTTTATAGTAGTATACTCTATTTTAACAGTTATTTTTTATTATTTTAATCAGGGCAACACAACTATTTATGTGCTGGAAGAAATGATTGCATCATTGATAAGATTCGACGAAAGAATTGTCCTGCTTGCAGACTTCAGAAATGTCTTCAAGCTGGAATGAATTTAGGAGGTAAGTTTTGTATTTTTAGTTTAAATAAAAATTGTTAATAGGTAATGCAACACCACTAAGATCTGTGTACTCTCAAAATTGAAAACAAAGCCAAAATGGAGCAAAGGTTTCTAAAAATCTGATGAGTTCTGTTTTCATGCTAAAACATTTTAGGAGAGAAATATTTATTAGCTGGAGTCAAAAAGAGGTATGTTTTATGGCTACAGTCCTGGTGAATTTTTCAAGCCTGAGTTTGCTATGTTTCAAGAACTGGGCACTTAACAAAACTCAAAACAAAAAGGAATGACTTTTATATAAAACCATAGATAATAGTTTGTATTGCACATCTGTTTAGAAATTAGACCTATATGTGATAACATTACCCATATAGGAGTACATACCTAACTTTAGAGGTAAATGTATTAAAGAAATATATATATATGAAAAAGGCTTTGAAGTGTTCCAGAGGCTCACCAAAAGAGGGGGAGAGGGTAAAAAAGTAGAACTAAATGCAGAAATATACAAAATCCATGGATGGGAAGACTCAGAATCCTCAAGATATAAATTTTCCCTAAGTTAATTTGTAATTATAGTATAATCCTAAGAAAAATACCAACTGATTATTCTAAGTTCTTAAAGAATAGCCAGGAATAGTCTAGAAAAGACAAATGAGAGGAACTAGTTCTACCAGATAGGAAACCATATTACAGCTACAATAATTAAGATAGTCTGTGGTATTTGCTTATTGATTGTCAGACAGATTAACAGAAGGTCAAGAAACAGATCCAAATAATAGGAGAATTTTGCACATAATAAAAGTGGCATTTCAGATCAGTGGGGGGGGAAGAAGATTATTCAATAGAAAATACTGTGACAATTGGATAACCATCTGGAAAACAAGAAAGTTATATACCAACTCTTAACTCTATACCAAAATAAATGCTGATGCTTCAAAGATGTAAACTTAGAAAAATAGCCACAGAAGGAGTAAAAGAAAACATGAATTCCTGTTAATACTCTCCAAGTAGGGAAGACCTTTCGAAATCCCACTATCAGTGGTTTTCATATTGCAGATTCAACCAACTATGAATTGAAAATATTTGGTTTAAAACATAAAAATAGGCTGGTGGCTCACACCTGTAATCCCAGCACTTTGGGGGGCCAAGGTGGGTGAATAACAAGTTCAGGAGATCAAGGCCATCCTGGCTAACACAGTGAAACCATGTCTCTACTAAAAATACAAAATATCAGCTGGGCATGGTGGCACATGACTATAGTCGCAGCTACTTGGGAGGCTGAGGCCCGAGAATCGCTTGAATCTGGAAGGCAGAGGTTACAGTGAGCCGAGATTGTGCCACTGCACTCCAGCCTCAGAAATAGAGCAAGACTCCATCTCAAAAAAATAAAATACAAAGTTTAAAATACAATGTAATGTGTATAACATAGCATTCACATTGTATTAGTTATTATAATTCATCTGGAGATGATTTAACACATACATATTGCACGTAGATTATGTGCAATACTGGATTCAGGGGATCATGGCAGACAGGAGGTAGGACTAGATTGCAGCTCCAGGCAAAGCAGCACGTGGAGGCTCGCATTGTGAATTTTAGCTCCAGATCCACTGCAAGAACAAACGGGCAATCCCGAGAGGACCCACAGACTCTCTCAAGGAAGCGGACTGCTCCCGCAGGACCTGGGAGACACTTCAAATACTGTGAGTGCCCCAACTCCAGAAGTGGAAAAGAGAGACCCTCTTCTCCCAAACACACACCCCCACTGGAGAAGCTGAAGGTCTATTTGCAAGAGAAGTTTCTGACTTTATCTGGAGCAGAGTCAAGTTAGAGAGCCCAGTGAAATACAGGGGTAGAGGAAGCAGCAGAAAGGCCCTGGGAGCTCGCTGGGTCCCCAAGCAGCACATTCCTGCCTGATACCACAGGGATCCACTGGGAGGGTGGCTAGAGGAGTGGGAGGAAAAACTCCATGGGGAGAAGGAATTCTCTAACTGAATATTGTAACAATTTGAACAGGGCCAGAAGCCTCCTGCTTAGAACTCAAGGAAGGGTGTAAATCAAGATGCAGACTTCACAGGCAGGGAAAGAACTAAAGCCCTTTTCTTTCCCAGCTGGGAGGCAGATATCCTTGGGCAAGTTTTCAAGCCCCTGTTGCTCTCCCCCTGGAAACAGACTCAGGGCTAATGTGGAGGGCTCGGTGGGAGTGAGACTGGCCCTTCAGCTTGTGTGGGAGCTGGGTGAGGCCTGTGACTGCCGGCTTTCCCCCACTTCCCTGACAACCTGCATGACTCAGCAGAGGCAGCCATAATCCTCCTAGGTACACAACTCCAGTGACCTGGGAATCTCACCTCCATCCCCCACAGCAGCCTCAGCAAGACCCACCCAAGGAGAGTCTGAGCTCACGGATGCCTAGCCACGCCCCCACCTGATGGTCCTTCCCTATCCACCCTGGTAGCAGGAGACAAAGGACATATAATCTTGGGAGTTCTAGGGCTCCACCCACCAATGGTCCCTCTCCACACTGCTATAGCTGATGCTTTCTGGAAAGCATCACCTCCTGGCAGGAGGCAAACCAGCACAAAAATAGAGCATTAAACCCCCAAAGCTAAGGACCCTCGTGGAGTCCAGTACACCCTTCAACACCTCCACCAGAATAGGCGCTGGTAGCCAAACCTGAGAGACCCATAGACAGTTCGCATCATAGGACTCTATGCAGACAAACCCCCAGTACCAGCCCAGAACCAGGTAGACTTGCTGGGTGGCCACACCCAGAAGAGAGACAATAATCACTGCAGTTTGGCTCACAGAAAGCCGCATCCATAGGAAGAGGGGGAGAGTACTCTATCCAGGGAACACCCTGTGGGACAAAAGAATCTGAACAACAGCCTTCAGTCCTAGACTTTCCCTCTGACGGAGCCTACCCAAATGAGAAGGAACCAGAAAGCCAACCGTGCTAATATGACAAAACAAGGCTCTTCAACACCCCTCAAAAATCATACTATTTCAACTGCAATGGATGCAAACCAAGAAGAAATCCCTGATTTACCTGAAAAATAATTCAGGAGATTTGTTATTAAGCTAATTAGGGAGGGAACAGAGAAAGCCAAAGTCCAATGCATGGAAATTCAAAAAATTATACAAGAAGTGAAGAGAGAGCTATGCATAGAAATAAATAGCTTAAATAAAAAACAGAAAGTCTGGAAACTTTGGGCACATTTTTAGAAATGTGAAATGCTCTGGAAAGTCTCAGCAATGGAATAAACAAGTAAAAGAAAACAATTCAGAGCTTGAAGACGTGGTCTTTGAATTAATCCAATACAACAAAGACAAAGAAAAAGAATAACAAAATATGAACAAAGCCTCCAAGAAGTCTGGGATTATGTTAAACAACCAAACCTAAGAATAATTGGTGTTCCTGAGGAAGAAGAGAATTCTTAAGGCCTGAAAAACATACTTGTGGCAATAATTAAGGAAACCTTTCCCAGCCTTGCTAGAGACTTAAACAGCCAAATATAGGAAGCACAAAGAACACCCAGGAAATTCATCTCAAAAAGATATTCACCTAGGCACACTGTCATCAGGTTATCCAAAGTTAAGATGAAGGAAAGAATCTTAAGAGCTGTGAGACAGAAGCACCAGGTAACCTATAAAGGAAAACCTATTAGATTAACAGCAGATTTCTCAGCAGAAACCCTAAAAGCTAGAAGGGATTGGGGACCTATCTTCAGCTTCCTCAAACAATTATCAGCCCAAAATTTTGTATCCAGTAAAAGGATCATATATGAAGGAAAGATACAGCCATTTTCAGACAAGAAAATGCTGAGAGATTTTGCCATTACCAATCCACCAATACAAGAACTGCTAAAAGGAGCTCTAAATCTTGAAACAAATCCTGGAAATTCATCAAACAGAACCTCTTTAAAGCATAAATTGTGCAGAAGCTATAAAACAAAAATGTAAGTTAAAAAGCAAAAACAAAAAACCAAAGTACACAGGCAACAAAGAGCACAATGAAAGTAACAGCACCTCTCATTTCAATAGTAACACTGAATGTAAATGGCGTAAATGCTCCACTTAAAAGATACAGAACTGCAGAATGGATAAGAACTCACCAACCATTTGCAGCCTTTAGGAGACTCACCTAACACATGAGGCCTCACATAAACTTAAAGTAAAGGAATAGAAAAAGGCATTTCATGCAAATGGACACTAAAAGTGAACAGGGGTTGCTATTCTTATATCAGATAAAACAAACTTTAAAGCAAAAGTAGTTAAAACAGACAAAGAGGAACAGTATATAATGGTAAAAGGCCTTGTTCAACAGGAAAATATCACAATCCTAAACATATCTGCACCTAACACTGGAGCTCCCAAATTTATAAAACAATTACTCATAGGCCTAAGAAATGAGATAGACAGCAACACCGTAATAGTGGGGGACTTCAGTACTCCACTGACAGAACTAGGCAGGTCATCAAGACAGAAAGTCAGCAAAGAAACTATGGATTTAAACTCTACCCTGGAACAAATGGACTTAACAGATACATGCAGAACATTTCATCAAACATCCACAAAATATACATTCTATTCAACAGTGCATGGAACTTTCTCCAAGACAGAGTGTATGACAGGCCATAATATGAGCCTCAGTAAATTTAAGAAGATTGAAATTACATTAAGCACTCTCTCAGACCACAGTGTAATAAAATTGGAAATCAGCTCCAAAAGGATCCCATACAAATACATGGAAATTAAATCTCCTCCTGAATGAGTATTGGGTCAAAAACAAAATCAAGATCAAAATTTAAAAATTCTTTAAACTCAAAGACAATAATCACACAACCTATCAAAACCTCTGAGATACAGCAAAGACGGTGCTAAGAGGAAAGTTTGTATCGCTAAACGCCTACATCAAAAAGTCTGAAAGAGCACAATCTAAGGTCACACCTCGAAGAACTAGAGAAACAAGAACAAACCAAACCCAAACCCAGCAGAAGAAAGAAAATGACCAAGATCAGAGCAGAACTAAATGAAATTGAAACAAACAAACAATACAAAAGATAAATGAAACAAAAAGCTAAGCTGGTTCTTTGAAAAGATAAATCAAATTGAGAGATCATTAGCAACATTAACTAAGAAAAGAGAGAAAATCCAAATAACCTCACTAAGAAAGAAAACAGGGACATTACAACTGACACCATAGTAGCCTTGAAATACAAAAGATCATTCAAGGCTGCTATGAACACCTTTACACACATTAACTAGAAAACCTAGAAGAGATGGATAAAGTCCTGGAAAAATACAACCTTTCTAACTGAAATCAGAAAGAATTAGATACCCTGAGCTGAAATCAGGAAGAATTAGATACCCTGAGCAGACCAATAACAAGCAGCAAGACTGAAATGGTAATTTAAAAATTACCAACCAAAAAACTCCAGGACCAGATGGATTTACAGCAGAATTCTACCAGACATTCAAAGAATTGGTACCAATCCTTTTGGCACTATTCCACAAGACAGAGAAAGAAGGAACTCTCCCTAATTCATTCTATGAAGCTGGCATCACCCTGATATCAAAACCAGGAAAGAACATAACGAAAAAAAGAAAACTACAACTGACATCCTTGAGGAACATAGATGCTAAAATCCTTAACAAAATACTAGCTAGCCAAATCCAACAATATATCAAAAAGATAATCTGCCATTATCAAGTGGGTTTCATACCAGGGATGCAAGGATAGTTTAACATATGCAGGTCAATAAATGTGATACCCCACATAAACGGAATTAAAAACAGAAGTCATATGATCATTTCAGATGTAAAAATGCATTAGACAAAATCCAGCATCCCTTTATGATTAAAACTCTCAGCCAGGCATGCTGGCTCACGCCTATAAAGCCAACACTTCGGGAGACCAAGATGGAAGGATCACCTGAGGTCAGGAGTTCAAGAGCAGCCTGGGCAACATGGCAAAACCCCATACCTACTAAAAATGCAAAAATTAGCCAGGTGTGGTGGTATGTGCCTGTAATCCCAGGTTCTTGGGGACCTGAGGCAGAAGAATCGCTTGAACCCAGGAGGTGGAGTTTGCAACAAGCTAAGATCGCAACACTGCACTTCAGCCTGGGCAACGCAGCAAGACTCCATCTTAAAAGAAAAAAAAAAAACTCTCAGCAATATTGGCATACAAGGGACAAGGGATATATACTTTAATGTAATAAAAGCCATCTATGATAAACCCAAAGCCAACATAATACTGACTGGGATACATTTTAAGCATTCTCTCTGAGAGCTGGAACAAGACAAGGATGCCCACTCTCACCACTCCTCTTCAACATAGTACCGGAAGTTCTAGCCAGAGCAATCAGACAAGAGAAATAAATAAATGGTATCCAAATCAGTAAAGAAGAAGTCAGACTCTCACTGTTTGCTGATGATATGATTGTTTACATTGAAAACCCAAAGGACTCCTCCAGAAAGCTCCTAGGACTGATAAAAGAATTCCACATACAAGAATAATGTATACAAATCAGTAGCTCTTCTATACACCAACAGCAACCAAGCAGAGAATCAAATCAAGAGTTCAGCCCCTTTTACGATAGCTGCAAAAAAATAAAATAAAATATGTGGGAATATAGCTAAGAAATGAGTCAAAAGACCTCTACAAGGAAAACTACAAAACACTGCTGAGAGTAGTTTGAAAGAAATCATAGACAACACAAACAAATGGAAACACATCCCATGCTAATGGATGGGTAAAATCAATATTGTGAAAATGACCATACTGCCAAAAGCAGTCTACAAATTCAATGCAGTCCCCATCAGAATACCACCATTATTCTTCTCAGAATTAGAAAAAAAACAATTCCAAAATTTAGATCGACCCAAAAGAGAGCCAAAGTAAGACAAAGCAAAAAGAAAAAATCTGGAGGCATCAAACTACCTGATTTCAAACTATGCTATAAGGCCATAGTCACCAAAATAGCATAGTAGTGGTGTAAAAATAGGCACATAGACCAATGGAACAGAATAGAGAACCCAGAAATAAACCCAAATATTTACAGTCAACAAATCTTTGACAAAGCAAAGAAAAATGTAAAGCAGGGAAAGGACATCCTTTTCCGCAAATGGTGCTGGGATAATTGGCTAGCCACATGTAGGAGAATGACACTGGCTCCTCATCTCTCACTTTATATAAAAATCAACTCAAGGTGGATTAAGAACTTAAATCTAAGACCTGAAACTATAAAAATTCTAGAATCTAACACTGGAAAAACCCTTCTAGACATTGGCTTAGGCAAGGATTTCATGACCAAGAACCCAAAAGCAAATGCAATAAAAACAAAGATAAATTATTGAGTCCTAGTTAAACTAAAGAGCTTTTGCACGGCAAAAGAACAGTCAGCAGAATAAACAGAAAACCCACAGAGTGCAAGGAAATCTTCACAATCTATACATCTGTCAAAGGGCTAATGTCCAGGATCTGCAACGAACTCAAACAAGTCAGTAAGAAAAAAACAAAAGTCCCATCAAAAAGTGGGCTAAGGACATGAATAAACAATTCTCAAAAGAAGATATAAAAATGTCCAACAAACATATGAAAAAATGCTCAACATCACTAATGATCAGGGAAATGCAAATCAAAACCACAGTGCAATACCACCTCACTCGTGCAAGAATGGCCATAATCAAAAAATCAAAAAACAGTAGATGTTGGTGTGGATGTGGTGATCAGGGAACCCTTCTACACTGCTGGTGGGAATATAAACTGGTACAGCCACTATGGAAAACTGTGTGGAGATTCCTTAAAGAACTAAAAGAATTACCATTTGATTTAGTAACCCCACTACTGGGTATCTACCCAGAGGGAAAGAAGTCATTATTCAAAAAAGATACTTGTACACGCATGTTTATAGCAGTTACAATTGCAAAATTGTGGAACCAACTGAAATGCCCATCAATCAAAGAGTGGATAAAGAAACTGTGTGTGTGTGTGTGTGTGTGTGTGTGTGTGTGTGTGTGTGTGTGATGGAATACTATGCAGCCATAAAAATGAATGAATTAACATTTGCAGTGACCTGGATGAGATAGGAGACTATTATTCTAAGTGACGTAAGTCAGGAATGGAAAACCAAACATCGTATATTGTCACTGATATGTGGGAGCTAAGCTACGAGGACACAAAGGCATAAGAGTGATACAGTGGACCTTGGGGACTAAGGGGGAAGAGTGAGAGCAGGGTGAGAGACAAAAGACTACTAATAACGGTTGTATACTGCTTGGATGATGGGTACACCAAAATCTCAGAAATCAGCACTAAAGAACTTATGTAACCAGATACCACCTGTACCCCAATAACTTATGGAAAAAATTATGTGTGATACTGTGCCATTTAATATAAGAGACTTGAGAATTCATGGATTTTGGTATCTCAGGGCAGGGGATGTGTTTTCCTGGAACCAGTCCGCTGAGGATACTGAGAGATGACTATATGAAATAAACTCAGAAGCTATAAAAGCAAAAAATTGAGAAAATGAACATTACTTACAAATCAAATATTACTGCAAAGGCCTTAAACAATGAGAAACTGGAGGAAATACAACTTATAGACAAAGGGTTAATTTTTCTCATAAAGAGCTCCTATAATTTCATAAGAACATAAAACCCAACTCATTAAAAATAAAACAAGTAAAGGATATGAACAGAACAATTGCAGATAAAAGAAATGCAGTTGGTTCTTGAAACACATGAAAAGATTCTAAATCTAATCATTATAATAGAAATGCAAATTAAAAATGTAATGAGATATAATTTTTTTGACAAGGATAAAACATTTTTATGACAGTTTGATGAGAGTATGGAAATAAAGTTAAACTCATTGATGATCTCCTGCATTTCAGGTGGGAGAATAAAGTGGTCCAACCCCTATGGAGAGCAATTTGGCTATTTCAATAAAATGTTAAAAGGTGCATACCCCTGGACTCAACAATTCCACTTTAGGAATTTATCCTAAGTATATTCTTGCAATGTGAGAAATTATCTCTACATAAAATACTCATTGTGGCATTGTTAAATATCAGAAATTTATTAAATATTCATCTGTTGAGGGTAGATTAAATAAATTACAGAATACTCTTCAGGCATTAATAAAAATAAAGGGAGCCCTATATGTACTCATATGGACTGATCTCCCAAGTAGTATTTAGTGAAAAAAATCAGGTTGTAAAATAGATATACAACGTATAAAAATATGCTGTTTTAGAAAAAATATATGCTATAGAACATTTCTGGAATGGTATGTAAGATGTTAGTAGGGGAAGATGTGGTAGGAAGGAAAACTGATTGTCACTGTAGATACTTCTGTGCCTTTGAATTTTGTGTTGTGTTGGAAGCATATGTTGTATACACATATTGCCTATTTAAAAAAAAAAGTGGTTCAAAAAATTAATTAAATGAGACTTCATTCCTTGGCTTTGATGAATGAAAATTGGCTGGCTCATCAGGACCAAGGAGTAAACAGGACTGCCCTGTAGAGCAGAGAAACTCCAGAAATCAGGAGAAGAGTGAGCTTGGCCTCACTGCTAGTGTGAGGACATGCTCCAAGCACCAACACCAGCTCAGAGAGAGGGCCACACTGGCTAAGAGGGCATGTCCTGGAACCAGATTATGTGGGTGGGAGCCCTTGTTCTGCCACTCACTGACCTCGTAACCTTAGGCAAGTTGTCCTTTCTTTGTGCTGCAGTTTCTTTTTCCCCACCTTGTATTGATCAGCATACCTACCTCTCAAGCTGTGATGACATTTGATGAGTAAATCTATGGTGAAAAGAAAGCGATCACTGAGTGTGTGTTAGTTGGCGGTGGTTGAGGTAGTGAATGTGGGACGGGTGGTTGTGGCTTCCATAGTGCTTTCACACATTATCTCATATTATCCTGGTTACCTCTGAATCCCCAGCAAAGGCATTATGGCCCTATGTTTTGGCAATGGTGGGTCTCTGATGCCCAGAGAAGTTAAGTGACTTGCCCAGACAGAGAGATAATTAAACTAGATCTTGAACTTCTGAGCTCCTTTTCTGGTGTCTCCAGTGCACCACAGTGTCCCCTTATCTGATACTGGAATCATTGTAGATGTGGCCCAAAAGATTACCCTCTGTAGTATGTGAGTGGGAATCAGGAGAGATTATTAATAACTTAAAATCTAGATGGCACAAGGGTATAGCCATTGGTTGTAAAGTGAACTCAATCTATTTTGTAAAATCCATCAGCTGATTTTTTTAAAAAAAGCACATGCTAGGAAGGTATGTTTTAATGTTTCTCTATGTAATGTTTAGAGTACTTTAATAGCATATATTACATAAAATATATAAATGTTATAAATATGCATATGATATGTACAGTCTTATTTACTGTATAATATATGGTTACTATTGGTTATTATAAAAAGAACATGCCTATTCTTATCAATCTTATCATTCTTACCTCATAGGATGTTCTAAAGATTAACTGAGCTAGTAACTTAGAACAGGATTTCTTAATGTCTGCACAGGTGACGTTTGGGCCTGATAGTCCTGTGCATAGTAGGGTGTTTATCAGCATCCCTGGCCTACCTACTAGATACCTGTGGCAATTCACTCTCCTCTAATTGTGACAACTAAAAATGTCTTCAGACTTTGCCAAATGTCCCCTTGGGGACATTAAGCATACTGGTTTGGCAGTAATAGCAAGTATTGGGTATTATTTTCTATTAAATATATATTCCATCAGAGGTGGAATTGTTTTTGTTGTTGTTGCATTATCGTCAGTGACTAGAACAGTACTGGGCACAAGTTTGGTGCTCACTGGCTACTGATTGAATAAGTGAATGAACAATTGGCATTTTTGAGGACTTGCCCTGCTGTAAGCACTTTGTTGAGCCCTTTAGATGCACCATCCCACTTACACCTCACAACAACACTATGAGATATGTACTCTTCTTGGGTCCATTTTACAAGCAAGTTAATGGAGGCATGGAGGTTAAAAAGCTGGCCCAGGGCCACCAAGCCAGGGAATGGCAGAGCCAGGACTCGGATCTCTGTTCCTGGCAGCAAAGCCTATGCCCAACCTCACGCAGCAGGTTCCCTGTAGGCATAGTGGCTCAGCTATATTTCAAGATAGCTGTGGTACAAGTGTTTGGCTGGCATTCAAAATTATCTATAAGTGAGGTTTGGCACGGCATGTGATATAAAATTCACATAATTTGTTACTGGTTTCTGTATATACAGGATAGGTTTTGTGGGTTTTGGTAAAAAATCTTGCTGGAAAAAGCTCACTCTGAATCTTGAGGTCATTGAAAAGAAGTAGGTGAGTCAAAAATGGGCAGAGTGAAAACTGGTATTTATGAAAGTAATATTTACTTTAGGTTTAAGTTATAATTCAACCACTTCTGGTTCATGAATTAAATAATTAACTTTTATTAGTTGCCCAGTTGTGTACATTGTAATTTTTTTTTCTTTTATGATTTATTTTGAAGTCTTGCTTTTAGTTTCAATTTGGGAAAAAGAAACACAAGCAATCTTACATTTTAAAAGGATAATATGAAGTTTAATCTCTAATGTGAAGCAATTTATAAAATTAAAAACGTGAGTTAAAACCTCTTTATGCATTTTTCGATCTCACCTCTGTTTTCCTAGCAAAGCAAGGTAGTTCAGTTTCTTTTAACCACCTTCTTCTTTACCATCTCTTTTGAGAGTAAGGCAGATGGCAACATAGTGTAATACTTGGAAGACCTTTTCATTTTGCAAATGATCGTGACTCCTGGAATGAAATCCAAAATACTATAGAATAATTGTTTCCTTTCCGATCAGTTGTTTAGCATGCAGTCCTAATCATGTTCCCAAACTGGCCTCTCCTTTGAGCGTGGGAGGAAGGAAGAATGAAGAGTGCATAGATTTGTATCTCTCAGAAATTAAAGCTATAGAATGTGCCTCTTCCCATTTCTCTAGATCCACTCCCTCCTTCCTGCCACAAGTACTATTCTTTTTCCTTAAAATCCTGCCGGGCTGTAGGTAGCACGCAAAGGAAAATGCAGCAGAAGATGTGAGAATGTCAACAAAGAAATTGAAAGAAAAATAACAGTTCTTTGCCCGTACGGTGAGCCTGCCACTCTTGCTATACCTCATATTAGTGGATCTAAAAAAGCCCCGTGACTCTCTGTACATGAGAATTTGCTGCTTTGTATAGCTTTTTTCAAAGGAATTAATTTACTTCACTTTTACCAGTGTTCTGAAGGGGTGGTCTGTACATATCTTTTAGAGCATTTCCTAAAATGTATAAAGCATAGCCCAGAAGTTAGCCAGCCCTTAGACCAAGAATGAGTCCTTTGCAGGGTTTCTAGCTTGACTGCCCCCGGTCATAAAATATAGAGGGGATCATAGAGATTTTCCTATTCCAGTCCTCCCATTTTACAGATGAGGAATTTGGAGTCCAAGGTGGTATCATTAGAGACTTGAAAAATATAATGTAAGGATCCTAATTAGTTATCTTCCCTCCTTTCTAAACTACCCCTCTCACTTCACATTTCAATAGGAGGCTAAGTCCTCTTTCACATTCCTTTAGTGAAGACGCTAAAATACTAAAATCTTGCTTCTTGTAACTTTAAAAAGGTAGACTTTACAAGCCACAGTGTATTTCTGAAACTGGGTCCTAATTCTGGTTCCAAGGTACTTCCAACAAGTATCTGTAGCTTTCCTGGATCTCAGAAATCATGTTACTCAGTTTAGCAGGATCCTGTAAAAGTGGCCATATCAGGTCCCCCTTTCCCTTTTAGAGAAGGAGACGTCACAGGAAAAGTGAGAAGCAGGAGCAACAGCAGACATCACCGGTGCTTTTGAGGTCTGGAGAGAAGGCAGCTAGGGGAAAAGGGAAGGGAAACACAACGCCAATACTGGCAATATTCGGTAAAACAGGTGCTCTTGTACATACTGATAACAATGGAACCATAGTGGGGAAAATATTTATATTAGAATGCATCCACATAATGCAATATTAACAGACCAATAAAATTATGACCGTGAACATTTATAACAACATAGAATAGCCTCTGAAAAAAGAAATTAATAATAAAAAATTAGTATGCAAAATTATTTAGGTTACTTACTCTGTGATTATGACCACACTAAAAAGTTGGCATGAGTCAAAAGACTAGAAAGAAATGTTAGAACACCAAAGATGGTTTGCTAGTGAAGTAACATTATGGTTACATTATTTTTCTTATTTCCTTTCTAGTTTATTAATAATATGAGCATATTTTATAATAAAATTTAAAGAAAATAAAGCTCATAATGAACTAAAAAGAGAAGCATTAACACTAACAGTGTTACTAGGCAGAAAAGGTAAAGACACATAGATGGCCAAAGTAGTTGTTCCTGAACAGGAAGAAGGAAAAAAAAAAAAAAGAGCCAGCAGTAAGTTACCTGCTGTGCAATACTTTTAAAAACTAAAATGTAGAAGTGAGCAGAAAACAAAAGATCCAGAAACCAAGGAATTAAAGAATAGTGACTGACACACCAAACCCAGAGAGAGCTCTTTATATGTGAAGAAAATTGGCTTTACCTGCCAGCAACTTGCTGCAACTAGTTGGCATGGTCACCTGCAAAACTCCCTCGCAGTGTAGGTCTGGTGAGAGAAATTACAGGATCAACGCCAGCAAGAGAATAGGTTTAATATCTGAAATCCAATAAGAAAAACAATTTTTATGTCTTTAAAGGGTCTCTCAAGGCAGGATATGCAGTAGTTGTAGAAGTTTAGAAAGCCCAAGTGTATTGAGTTTTATAAAAGAGATACTATTCCTCAGATTTTTTTCTTTCCATTCTCCTTGCTTATAGACAATAAGAATTTCAATGGGACTTTTAAACGGTAAAGTTAGGAAAGAAATAATAAATGTTTATAAGTCAGCGAAAGTGTGGCTTTTGCGTCTTCGGTATAAGCTAAGCCATATTAATTGTCATAGTAATACAACTGTTGAATTAAACAAGTGGCATTTTTACACTGCAAAATTTCATGGAGGAAATTCAGGATTGGCTCTGAAGCAGATAGAATTTAAAAGATTTGCTTTATCTTTTTTTAAGACTTTTTTTTCGGTAAATTTTAACTACTGTGATTATAATTTGCAATTAATATATATATCTAAGTTTTGTTAGTTTCCTTCAAAACTCTAATTAAATTGGTGTCTTATTTTGTGCATGATGACATCTTAGAACAGAAGGAGTGCAGGCATGGAATGCAAGCGTTCATCCCTCCCCAGAAATACATGCATTTTTATGCACTCACTCATGTCTTCCTTTACCTAAGGAAGCTGCTTTATTTACATTGTCTTAAATGTAAAATTCAGGGATGTTGGAAAATTTTTGCTTGAGTATACAGATGCCCTCTGTTGCTTTCAGTTTTCCTTTATCTTTTTTATCTGCAGTTTGTCCTGATATGTTGTCGTTCTAGCCTGCCTTAAAGGGCCTGAGAGCTTAGCATTTCAAACTTTTTCGGCATAGGAAATCTTGTCCTTTGCTTTTGGTGGTCTCAAGAGACCTAGAATCCGAGCTTTCCTTTCTCTTTCCAAGTAGCATCCTCAGTACACAGTTCTGTTTGGGTCAGGACCCCAGCAGGCTCCCGGTTTCACATACTCACTGATCCTGTTTGTAATATACAACTGTTTTCTAACTCTGTTAAAATCATTTTGTGTTTTTTGTTCATGACACTTCACATTATTGTTACGTTATTTTAGGTCACCGCAGATAATGGAGTTTTATTATGATACTAATAATGGCACAGTCTTTGTATAGTGCTGGAGTATTGCTCAGGATAGAAGAGGCTTTCAATTTTTAGGACTTTCTCTTTGTTTTTTACCTGGTTCTTTCCGCCATTTTCACTCCACGTAAGTCTCTTTGTCCTAACATGTTGCTTTTGCATCCTTGTGATTTTCAGTACAGGCTTCTACTTAGTATATTCTCTCTGCCTATCTCTCAGCGTCATTGACACCCGAGTGTCCTGCATTCAAAATTCCCAGGAGAGGGTCCAGATTAATTGGTCAGTCACCACCCAGAACAGGGCTTCCGACTGGGTTGAGAAAATGTAGACAATGTCTGCCTTTGACTCCTTGCCCTTTTCTAACCCAGGCTAGTGTAGTCAGATCACAGGGCCCTTGGTAGAAAGTGGGATAACCTTTTGAGAAACATTTTGACTTCATTTTTCAGAAAGGAACTGTGACTGTAACAATGAGTGTAATAAACACATCTGTAATACAAACCCATAGCAGTTACAATCATCTGTTAATTGTGGAACATCCTCGAAACCATGGCAAAATTTTCAATATCCTAATTTTTATTTACATAGTTTATGTTATCTATACATTTAAAAGTGAAAAAAATGAGTTTTTAATAAGCAGATTATCAAAGCAAAATATTAGCTTGTCACGCTTCTTGGAACAGAACTACTGAAGGCTTTTTTTTTTTTTTTTTTTTTGAGACGGAGTCTCATCCTGTTACCCAGGCTGGAGTAAAGTGGTGCGTTCTCAGCTCACTGAAACCTCCGCCTCTGGGGTTCAAGTGATTCTCATGCCTCAGCCTACCGAGTAGCTGGGATTACAAGTGTGCACTGCCACACCTGGCTAATATTTAGGAGAGACGAGGATTTTACCGTGTTTGCCAGGCTTGTGTCTAACCCTTCCCTCAAGGGATCCACCCGCCTCTGCCTCTCAAAGTGCTGGGATTACAGGTGTGAGCCACTGAGCCCGGCCCTGAAGGCTTTATTTTGGAGTGGAAAACTTTTTACTATGGCTACTTTGAAAACACACAAACCAAAACAACAAAGAAAAGCATAAATTAAGCAAATCTTGGAAGCTTTAAAAAATACGAATTAATGTGTAAAGTGGACATTCTCTTGTAGAACATTATCTCTATAGCTGAATTGTTCGCTAAATGCCAGCACTGACCCCAGGTCGTAAGATTGAGAATAAATTGTGGGATCAAGGATGAGATGAGGGATATGGAGATATTAGGGAAGGGAAGGCAGACCACTTACAACCAAGCATCATAGGTTAATACACTCAGTCATCTCAGAAAGGGACGATCAGCCATCCTAGGTAAAGTACCTGCCTGTGTCCTGAGAATTCACTGGTGTCATCTGCCTCATACTTTTCTCAAAGTTGTAATCATTGTATTCACTTACCTTCTGTGAATTGGTGTGTCCACTGAGGATTAAAACTTAGTGGTGTTTTATTTTAAAATCTAATGACTAATGATCTGGTTATTGTAGGCTTTCTGAACAGCATCCTATTTTTCCCCATTTTCACACTGAATTATGTGATTGTGAAGATGGGGAAGCTGTTTATGTCACAATAAAGTCTTGTCAACTCTAGAATGTTGAAAACCATAGAGCTAACTTTCCTCCAGCTAACAGTCCTTCAGTCTTAGTAGTAAATGTATGATATTTCATATCATTAGTATCTTTTCAGATGATCATTTTTCTGGACAGATAATATACCTTTAAAGGCTAACGCAATTCTAACATATTTTGAAACTATTGATTTGTCAAATTATAAAATATACTCGTTACCATGATTAATCAAGGAGAGTAAAAGTTATTTGTATAAATTGGAATAAAGATGGGAGTAAGAGTCAAGTATTTTCTGACCACTTTATTTGCTGCTTAAAAAATAATTTTTTTCTTTAATTTTCTTTATTTTCACACATTAAAAAATGAAACACACTATACAAATGGTTTCCCGTAGCAGATCACACATGGGTCCATTCAGACTTGCTCTCAAAGTCCCGCCGACGTGACAGGTGCTGCCAAGGCGACAGCGGTGACCCGGGGAGCCCCTGTACTGACTGAGACGTGGTAGCATGCAGCCCTCGGCAGGAGGGTCAGTCCCTGCTCTTCTTAAATTAGGGTAAATGGCACTGGTGTCCGTATTTACAGACTTAAAATGTATCAATCCTGAGCAGTTCCGATGTAAATCCAAGACGAGCTGATGGGAGTCTTGGTCTCAGTTTTAAAAAAGG
Organism: Cebus imitator; assembly: GCF_001604975.1. Lineage (NCBI taxonomy): Eukaryota > Metazoa > Chordata > Mammalia > Primates > Cebidae > Cebus > Cebus imitator. The sequence continues at coordinate 13,343,751 of NW_016107319.1, read as the reverse complement.
TCTCAGTTTTACAGTTTCACAGAGAGGTTCTTAAAAGCTGAATTAGTAAAGCTAATAAAAATGGGTTCATTAGAATGTACTGCTTAATTATTTTGAAAAGAATACTTAAGGCAGTTTTTTATTTAGATCTTGAAAATAAGAAACTTCGGAATGTAATTGTTGTTATTCCTTCAGTGTTTTGTACAGTATTTGCTTTGAGAGCATACTAATGTGAAATATTTTAAGTGGGCATGAAAATAAGCATATATTCTGTTATCACATAATTATTTTTCATATTAAGATTAGTTTGTATAGGGGGATCATAGTGTTTAGAAAGTGCATCTCTGATGAATCCATTCATTTATTCAGCAAAAACCCATCACATGCCTCTGACATGCCAGGCATCCTATGCAATGATGTGATTGTGGTAATAAGAAGGTAGCCACTGGCCTTGCTCTTTCTAGGAGCTAATCTTTAAAATGAAGAAATTTATTATAAATCTGATAAGCACTGGAAATTTGGCAAAGAGACTCAAAAAGTGCCTTTAGTGTTGACAATGGCCCAAATTCCTAGAGGCTTTTCTTTTTTTCTTCAAAGTAGTATCCACAACTCCTTGACTTCTATCTTCTGGGAAAAGGTAGAGGTATCTCAGGATGGCTTCATGTGACTCTGTCCCTCACTACACTGGTGGGTTCATTACAGATGCTCCCTTTGTACATCGATCCCATCAAATGGCCCTATGCTGTCTACTGATGCTTGCATGGGTGCTCTCTGGGAAGAGCAGCTCTGCCTCATGCAGTCTTGCAGAAAGTTCACTCACCTTCCTAACTGCAGACCACCCGAGTTCCAGTTTCAGCATCTACTCTAGACAGAGTTGCTCCTTGAACTCAGAATATGAAAATCAGCCCCTTGAATTCTTAATTAAAAAAATGAATCCAGTTTTACTGTAAAGATTTCTAGCTCATGTGAAAGATACTAGGAAATGTGCGGGAGTCAGGCTAAGACTAGGGTAACCTCTTTCTAGCAGCTTTCCTTCATCTCCCTTCAGCTCTGGAGCCACCTTGAAACATTACTGTTTCCCCCAGAAACTCTTCACACCTGATGATCAGCAACTGCTAGAGAAGCTGGGAGCCAAGCTTTATGAACAATTTAAAATTTTTATTTTTAGTTTATTTTATTTCAGAGATGGAGTCTTCCTGTGTCACTCAGGCTGGAGTGCAGTGGTGCAGTCATAGCTCCTGGGCTCAAGCCATCCTCCTGCCTCAGCCTCCCGAGTATCTGGGACTATAGGCACATGCCACCATGCCTGGCCAAGAAATTTTTTTTTAATTCTTACAGATTTCTTTCAATTCAGTTTTCTTACTCTAGCAGTCTTCAAATCAAGCCATTCTTAACTCTAAAATTACACTAATTCACAAGTAAAAATTCAAACTGTTTCATCTTTATTTATATATGAAGGCATAAAATATACTACAGTAGAAAAATAGAAAAATAAAATAAGAAATGAAAGACATGTTGGAAACATTTGCATATGTTAATTAAACATATAATGCATGCACATAAATATATTTTTTAAGGCAAAAACTTAAATCTCATGGCATTAAAAACGCTTTTCCATCTATATATACTCTTGGTTTTAGATAAATAAAGTTGAGTCAGATTAGAAATTTTAAGCCAAATTCAAAAGCTTTTGTGGAGGAATGATGGGACGGCTAGGCTGTACGTAAGCCATCCTGTTGAACAGTTCTCACTGTATCTCAGAATCATCTGTCAAGTCTTTCTTTTAAATATACTCACCCATGCCCTGCTCCTAGAGATTCTCATGCAGTAAATCTGAATGGAGCAGGGGCATCCTTCCTTTTCTAGACCTCTGTTGTGCATCAGTTCACTAGGGCTAGGAACCACTGCTCTGACATTGGCAGCATTCTCCTTAGGATAAGAAAGTCCTTTTGCTGATTTTCTAACAGGGCTTTAGTTGTTTTATTTGTTTATTTTTTTTTAGTGTCATTTTATCTTTTTTAAGGAAATCACTGATTAGCATTCTGTAACTGTTTCTTCATTGGGAGAAGTCCCTGAATACGATGTTTCAAGTTAATGTATTTGCATTTTCCTTGCCAACGCTGACATGGCCTTACAAAGGGACATGTTAACTTTTAGTCTACTGATTTTACCAGTTTTATGTCTCACCAATAACTTTTAACTATGTTTGATAAGCTATACGTTTAAATGCTACAGACATTTGGAGTAGAGCATTTAAAATGTGCAGATTAAGGTAGGTCAGATATTGTCAGAGAGGACAAGCACTGAAACAGTGACCCTACTTCCTTGTATTGGGAAGTCAGCAGTCGGGAACAGTCTCGGGAAGAAAATTGAGGAGAAGGAGGGACCTGACATGGCTTGTGATTCATTAAGAGAGAGGAAAGCAACCTGGAGATGCTACCCTAAGTGTTACTTCACTTCCACTCACCTGCCCACCTCAGACCCTGGGCGCATGTAGACATTTGTATTTGTACCCCGGGAGAGATGCAGAGCAAAGGGAACTGGAGTTACACCCTGCCCCCCGACATGATCCATGCCCCAGGCTCCCACCATAGTTGCCTTTGCTCATCTTGCTCGTCAGTATGGTCAGATAGAAATGTCTGTGCGTGGCTGGTGTCTTCCAAGCGCTCAAGTAGATGTGTTTTCCATTCTGTTCATTCTTCAGAGGAGATATCCTCTTGAACCACTTTGTTTTCACTCCATAGAGGTGATTTGGGTCATGCCATTGAACTCTTTTAGATAATACCTGAGGGTGATGCTATTGTTGGTTTTCCAGGTGTTTTGTGGGTAAAGAAAAGTCCTTATCTGACTTCTGAGTATTATATAAGAGATTCAATTAAAATTCTCTGGAGTTTAAAGATGGATCTAGAATGAAGGGGAAATTTTAAAAGGGTTGACTTTATTTGCTTTATTTACTTTGAAACCCACTAACTGTCCCATTCCCAAGCAGGCTTTCATATCCAGTAGCTCAGTTTTTGTCAAATCATTTGACTTTTTTTTTTTTTAATAAAATCTGAAGCTTCCCTTAGATTACTTGAAATTCAAAACAAATAGGAGTCTATGACTGAACATAAAGCACAAACTAACACAGTGCTGCTAGTTTGTTTTCAAACCAGAAACACACACCCCCTCTCTGTCTCTGCCTTCTCCCTCACCCCTTGAAAGGGTCTCAGCCACTCCCATGAATCTACTTGTGCTGGGAATCCTACTACCCGCCTCCCAGGCCCTGTCCACACAGTCAGGGGCTCCTCCCGCTCATGCTCACTGTGCTTCAGTGCTGGAGCAATTTCTGCTGTATTAGCACTGCTGGTTTGAGTGGCAGGGCCCTCTTTGTCAGCCACAACAAGGGCCTCTCATTTGTACCAGACACATAGGAGGGCCAAGAAGGAAGCCCCCTGGATGCCTGTGGGAATTAGTTTCCTATTGCTGCTGTAACAAATTTACCATGAGCTTATTGGCTTAAAACAACACAAGTTTATCACCTCACAGTTCTGCAGGTCAGAAGTCCAAAATGGGTTGGGTTGGGTTGGGCTAAATTCAGTGTATCAATAGACTGTGTTCCTTAGAGGAACCTCTAGGAGAGAATTCACTGCTTACACTTTCCAATGTCTAGAGGCTGCCCACTTCTGTCTTGGCTCGTGGCCCCTTCTATCTTCAAAGCTAGATTAAAGGCATCACTTACACCCCTGCTTCCATCGTCACATCTCCCGTTTTCTTGGTCTTGCCTCCATCTTTCACCAGTAAGGACCCTTATGATTACATGACACAAACCCAGGCAATTCAGGATAACTTCCCTATCTTCAAATCCGTGACTGAATCTTCAGCGTTGCTTTTGCCATGTAAGGTGACACTTTCATAGAACCCAGGGATGTGGAGTTGAATGTCTTCATTATTCTGCCCAGCATGCTATGTAATGACCTATGTCCAACAAGTACATGTTGCCACTCTGTCACCCACCTCATTCCCTTCTCTGTCCTTACTCCCTGACACCATCCCTCCCTTCCATGAAGTCTCTCTGAATTCTTGCTCACAGACTTCCAGATGTGCCTTTGTCGACACAGTTCTGAAATGGCCCGTACATATTCCTCTCCTGTGCTAATAAATCTCTGTAGCCAACTCATCACCTCCAGGTTAAGTGCACTCCTCAGAGATCAGCTTTACACAGTGGGGAGAGCTTTCATTCCCTTTTAGACAGTTTTACAATGTTATATATGTGTATAATTTATTAAGACTTTTCCTATAAAGCTCTTAATCACTTCCTAGATGGAGTTGATTAGTACCTTCTCTGTGCTTCCAGAACCTTTATTATAACACTCATCACATTTTATTACAATTATCTGTTTATGGGTTATTTCTTGACAAATAGTCTGAACTTACAAGAACAGAGTTGCCCTTTTGTCTTTTTATTCAGAACACTTAGTGCAGTAGATGCTTAATAAACGCTTATTGAATAAATGAATGAGTGAATGAATGAATGAACAAACATGTTATTAAACCTTGCCTGTTTGACCAAAAAATAACACTAACAACAAGGTTTGGCAATACAGTTATTAAAGACACAAAATACTTCATTATAAAACTAGTCCTATAACAGAGTCTAATGATGGTATTTTAACAAAGTTTTAGTGTAATATTATTTTTTCCATCCTTGCACCAGGAGGGTGCTGTTTCCAAAAAACACATAAGTCTTGATCCTTACTGTTGACCTATATAGCATAATTTGGCAAATTCTTAAATGATAATATACTACAAGAAAGTCTTTCATATCTCTTCAGTCCTTGGCAAGGAATCCTAAGTACTGTTTGAACTTCTTGATTATGCTTATTTAACGAAAATTTTTGTCACCGGAATGGAAGAAGATGAGGTGTTGGGATAACCGTTGCTGCTAAGTTGGGAATTTCAGTCCTGGTTTGATGGTTTTGTAGTGAACGTTGAACCTCATTAGGTTTAAGGAGAAAGAAAATTAGGATGAGTTGACTTAGAGTAAAGGATGGATAAATGAGCCCCCCAACAAACGTAAAAAAGAGGTAATGGAAAGAAGAGAAAACCAAGAGTGAAGCAAACCCAACATGAGTAAGTTAAGAAAAAGGTTTAGTTGAGGAGCTTAATGGAGTAAACCCCCAGGGATTATCAACTAAATTATTGGAATCCGTGGTTTCTAGAACACAAGTAATCCAAGGTCAGAGTCAGGGATATGTACTAATTTCAGGTAGGAGGAGCACCTGTCTTCCCAGGAACTTCAAGATTGACAGGAAGCCTCAGCCCTTGTGTGGGTGGCCACTTGAATAGAGTGGGAATAAGCAGTGCTGTGTTTAAGACAGTGACCACAAAGGCAGTAGTGCAGCTCCACCTCTGGGAAATAGAGAAGGCTGCCAGCCGATAAAAGACAGCATTATCAGGCAGGACCTATAAGGCAGCAGTACTGGGTCCGTGGCCTGTTGAGAACCGGGCTGCACAGCAGGAGGTGAGTGATAGGCGAGCCCCACCTCCTGTGAGGTCAGCTGCAGCATTAGATTCTCGTAGGAGCACAAACCTTATTGTGAATTGCATATACAAGGGATCTAGGTTGCCGGCTCCTTACGAGAATCTAGTGCCTGATGATCTGAGGTCAGTTTCATCCCAAAACCATCCTCCCAACCCCTGTCCATGGAAAAAATATCTTCCACAAAACCAGTCCCTGGTTCCCAAAAGGTTGGGAACACTGCCATCAGGGTTTCATCCCTGAGAAAAATATGTACCTAGATAACTGAGGAGTGTAAGCTGCACTCGCGATTCAAGTAACTCTGTAGAGCTTTTGCCTGGAAATTGAAATTCCTTCACGATGCAGTCATATTCAACTGCACACCTAATTTGGCATGGGATAGGGAAAGAGGTGCAACTTTCAAAGATGAGACATAGACCGTAAACCTAGGGGTGTGGACCTTTGTCAGCAGGAAGTCAGCCCTGGGGACTAGTAGCAGCAACACAGCTGAAGGAAGTGTGTATTTAGGGGAAGCCCTGTTCTATCACAGGAATGGATATTCTTTTTAATGGATGGCGAGTAAGGAAGCCTATTGTAGAAAGCCCAGCTTGAATTTTAATGCGAGTGTGAATGTTCAGATCAGTCAGTCATTACTCATTTTTTTATGAGTGTAATAACATCCAGGATATGTGCTTGTCAGTCAGTACATACGCCCTTTGGGTGTGGCTGGGTACTTGGCCATTTCTGGTGAATAATAAACCTGATACGACGATTATACTCAACTTTGGGTACTTCTCTAGTGGACTGTGTACTTGTGCTTGTGTTGCTTGTAAATTATGTTTGTAGTTTAAAAGTGTGGCCCTACTAAGACTTGGGCATCTGGGAAACTAAATGTAAATGAATAGGTTCTAATCTCATATAACACCCATGACATATTTACAGAATTTTTTATAGCATTCACCCATCTATAAAGCATGGTTGGGGGGGGTGGGGTGCGTGAATGCTCCATGAAGGGGAGTGGCCCGTCCAGATCCAGCTGTTTGTTTTCACGCCAAAGCGAGTGGCTGGTTCCAGGTCTACCTGTTAGTTGCAGGTATTGCCAGATTCAAAAAAAATTTTTCAAGCCATGTGAGAAGTGCAAATGTTTGTGTGAAATATGCTAAATTTTGAAAGATGAAAATGAATTTTTTTATTATGCTGAGTTCACTTTCCAGTTTATGACTTCTGCCATTAAGGAAACTAACTTTAGGAGCATAGTGCATTAGCATGCTTCTTGTTTCAGTTTTCATTTGTTTTTTATATAGCTAAGGGATTTCATTATCTTTCTAGCTTGCTGCTCTTGTTCTAACAACTCCTTAGTATAGACCCGTGATTCTCAACTAGGGGTGATTTTACCCCCAGAAGGGACATTTGGCAAAATCTGGAAACATTTTTGATTGTCACAACTGGAGGTTGAGGGATTGCTATTGGCATCTGTTGAGCAGAGGGCCAGGAATGCTGCTAAACATTCTGCAAAGCACAGGACTGTTCCTACACAAAGAATTATCCAGCCCAAAATGTTAACAAAGTTGAGAAACTGTGGTATAGACCAAATTTTTAATACCTGTTCTTCCTTCCCTCCCTCCCTCTCTTCCTTCCTTCCTGTTAACGAACCATCTTTTTCTAATTTCCCTCTTCCTCCTTTCTCTAATCTCATTCAGAACCTTTAGGTTGATAGTTCTCAATTCCCAAGTGCAGGAAAAATCACATGGGAAGTTTGTTAAAAATGAAGACTCCCAGCCTCCACTTGTAGATATTCTGCCATGTGGACTTCAGGCAGCCCAAAATTCTGCATCTTGAGTAAGCCCTGAGATTTAACCGAAAAATAAAATAAGAAATGAAAGACATGTTGGAAACATTTGCATATGTTAATTAGACATATAATGCACGCATATAAATATATATTTATAAGGAAGATCAACCACTGACCAAAGTTTGAGAAGCAGTATGATCATCTTTGTTTTCGTAGTCTTTGGCTTTATGTATTTCATCGTTGTTTATATCTTTTATCATTTGAACTTCTCAGTTATATCCCATTAGTTTTATTAAGCCCTTAAAATATCCGTAGTTTTTAGTAGTTGTTTATACTTTGGGAAGTAAGTAAATTAAAGCGTAGTGTAGATAAAGAGATATATATATATATGAGATCATCATATTTGGTCCTTATGAATTGTCAAAGTAGATACATAGTATATCTTACAGGGTTCCTTTCCCAAATTTCTAATTTCTTTTCTCGATCTTTTTTGTAATATATGTGTTCTTTAGAAGAAGTTGGTTGACAGGAGCTCCCTGCAAATACAGTATTAAAATTTTGTTTAGTTTTTTAAGCATAGGAACCAAGTGAAAAGAAAAGTATGGACTATAACAGGTGATAATATTGAGAATAATTTATGTAAGTGATTTCTTAACCCAACTGATGTTAATGAAATGTTATGAAAGATTAACTTCCCAGAGAGATTAGTTTAGGCCATGTACAATGAGTGCAATATGGTAATTGTAGATCTATTCATCCACATGCTGCTTGGTACGTAGAAAAACTGTTGTTTATGCCACCGTAGTTACTTGCCTTTAGGGCTTCAACTTGTATCTAACATTCACATGTTATAATATATTGATTTCAATTCATAGGGCTTTGATAAGTCAGGTCTACAACAGTTCTTCAGTGTCTTCTTGAACTTTACAGTTAGAATGATGCATGGCAATTACTGAGTACTTTATGAAGGCATATTTTTGGTACATTATTACTAAACATAGGTGTCCCACACAGGTAAGACAACTCAATCACATAAACACTGGCTGTCTGCTAACCAGCTAGCCACCAAGAATCATGTATACATTTGTCATCCAACTTTGTAGCTTCTCACAGTAATGCTGGAGAAACTATTTTGTAAAAAGGTGACATTCCATTTGGATGGTTTTGTGTTTATGCCCAGTTAAACAGATATTTCAGTGATTGTTGGATGGCCTTGGGGTAGGTCTTTAGCCTTCCTCTCATAATTTTCACCAAACACCTTCCAATCTACCCTAAATAAATATCAATAAATGTCTTATGAAGCAAATGTATTTCCACTCATTTCTCTAAGTCCCTCCTACATAAAAATCATGGTGCTGACACTGCTAATAGGCCACTGAACTTGAAAGGGTGAGTCTCAGTGTATAAGCCACCTCTATGAGCTGGAAGCCTGGCAAGCCAGTTTATCCTTCTGGAACTTTATTTCCTCTCATTTAACATAGATTAAACTGGGTGTTTTATGAGGCCCTTTCTGGGTCTAGAAGGCTCTCATTCTCTTAGTGTGCTCACAATTTGAATACTAAAACCTAGACTTGATGATGGGCATTTGTGGCTGAGGGAAATTAGTCTTTCTCTGCATCACTTGCCCGTCCATAAGGAAGGGAGGGTCAAGGTCAAGGATGCTTTCCATCATTCTGCCTACAAAAAGGAACCCATGCTGCGGTGGCACATTCCGTTTATTCGATCTGAATTATAGTCCCCCCCCACAATAACTTTCAGAAATGACCCAGCTGCCCTTCCTGAACTACCCAAAATAAAATATCCAGAAGTCCTCCCAGGACTGGTCCTTCACAGCTTTGATGGATAACATCCAACTGATTCTATCCAAGTCTTTGGTTCGAGCTCATATGAATGGAAAATACAGATTATAAGAAATCACTAAAACTGAAAAACGCTTTAATGTTAAACTTTCCCTAAAAGCTTACGTTCAATGAGTTGGTATCTTATGTATTAAGAGCTTTCTTAAGTTCTCTCTTGGACCCTTTTTCTTTGGGGTAGTAGAGTATGACTAAATGACATAAATACAAAGAATACTTTTGAAACTAAAATGGGAAGCACATTCTTTTAAAGAGGTGTTTGTTCAGCCTGCTGTGCAGAATTAGATTTCAAGAGAGTCACCAAAGTTCTGGAATTTACACTGTGGCAAAATACCAAATGAAAAAATAGAAGTTAGTCTTGTAAACAAGAGCTGGGCAGGGCAGGCTTGTGTATCTGCCCCCATCCTGGCCACCCTGGCATGGTCCCGCTCACCACCATGTCCTCGGCAGTGCCCTGAGACCTGATCGCACAAGACATCGTCCAAGTGCCTCAGGATGCTGCAGTACCAACCCTGTGTGCAGAGACAAGCTGGAATCCAAACAGGAGAAGCAACTGCAAGAGAATCACTTATTCAAAAAGGCCATTTTGTTTGGCTCTGCTTTATATGGGAGTTTCCAGACCAATTCAGTCTGTATCCTGAAGAGATCCCAGCCTAGAAAAATAATGTTTTTTTGAAGTACATGCATCATTGGCTGCTATTAATTCTTAATTTAGACTAATTTTGATAATGTCAGTGGAATGAAATGAGGAGTAACATTTAAATGCATAAAAGCGGTAAATATTAAGGTTTGCTTTCTCCTTCCTCGGCCTATTTAATTTTACTCTCCAACTTGTGTGGCATCCTGTTAACTGATTAATATGTACTTACTATGCTTATCCTTTTTTATATTAGTACTAGCTTCTGACTTGAAGATTGTTTAAAAATTCTGCTTAGCTCCTTTTGTCTTGCATTTATAAAATGTTCTTAATAATAAAATGATAGTACTCAGAAATACCGACTCTTGAAGCAATTGTGAAAAAATATTTTTGTATCATTTCACAAGATTATGATTTTGCTTGGTTATCTGGCTCATCAGTTCTTTTTCTTAGTAAGCAATTTAAATAATTTTTAGTGGTTCGGTTATAATCGCAGCATTAGTATTCTTGAGTAAACCTCAGTATAATTTTTATATAAATAATGTAAAGGATTACTTATGATTTGATTATAATTAAGGTGTTTTTTATAATATATGTTGTTAAGTAATAGTTCTTCAAAAAATAATTAAAATTATAATGTAGCTATAAGTAATTTATTTTACAGAAAGACTGTTGAACTAAGAGGGAAGAAATATTTTGAAGAAAATTAATATTGGAGAGGAAACTGCTCTCCTGGTGTGTATATTTTTTTATTCCTCATTAAGAGTTTTTATTTCTTAGTACACAAATTACACTAATCGCAAAAAAAATTCTGAAATTAAATTTAGGCAACTTCTTTCGCTGTCTTAGAAGTCTTGGATACTTCCAAGTCACTGGGTATAATCAAAGGACCAAGATGCAGAAACCACTGCACTAAAGTAGCAACAAATGTTTAGAGAGAGAACAGAATTACTGAACAGCCTAAAAAGTAAAATGCAAACAAATGTGTATGTATTATAGCTTTAATATTTTTTAAATGCTTATTCAAGGAATATTTGGCTTAAAGTTTTGTTTAAAAAAAAAAAAACTATTACTTAGTGTAACTATTCCCCTCGTCTATCTGTTTGGTAAGCTCTTATTTTTGTATATTGTATTTGCTTAATGTAGTCCCTGCTTGAGTTGGCTTGACAGTTTGTAGAGGTGTGCACAAGGCCCTTCCTGGGGCTTTTCTACCAGTTAAGTGCTGGGTTCCAGCATTTAACTAGTTATTTTCAGCCCAAGCCTAGTGAAGATCATGCTGGAACTTGGGAAGGCCTAGTTAAGTAAGCTGGGTGCTGTAGTCTGTTTCCAGGTCACTGCCTTTTGCCTCTTTCTCATACCTTATTCACCCTGTGACTTTGTTAGAGCAGCAATGTTTCTTCATAAAACATTCTTAATGAGTCTTTTTACCTTGCATGCCCAATGAGATTGTGTTTCATGTAATAAATTCTCTGCTCAAACATATGCCAAGAAGGCAGCCCTTGAAGCTGTTAAAGAATTAACTTTTTAACTGAGGGAGGGGCTATTTGCTGTGTGACTACAGCTTTCATGTGCTATTTTTTTAATTTTAAATGTGTTATAAAACTACTTGGAGGTTTTCTTTTTTGCTTGTTTGTTTTACATATGCACATACATCAGTCTTCAACAGTTATCCCCAGAGAATAAGCATTTACAAAGCAGATACTCTGTTTTCTAAAGAATGTAAATTTGATTAGATATTTATATCTAAATAATAATATATTTGTCTGAAAAACTCATCAGTTGCAATGGAGCTCAGGAGCTTTATTTTTCATAAAAGAAGTAGTAGATTCTTTCCCTAGTAAGTTCTAATTTTTATACGGACTGACTGGATTGATTCCTGCGTTGTTAAATTTCTCCTCCAATTAGAATCAAGGTGTCATAACAGGGAGCAAAAGCAAAAAGCCTGAGCTGTCTGTAACAGTGAAATAGCCTTCCAGCATAAAGAAGTTGACTGTGCTGCCCAGGGAATTAGAAATGAAAACATCTTGTGTATTAGTACAGGTTGTTACAAGCCTCCTATTTAAAAGACTAATCTCTGTCACTAGAGGTGATCCAGTGGTGACCTTATAGATCATTTAGAAAAGCAATTTTAGCTGTCAGTCCTTTTCTCACCCCTTTTGACCTTCTGATTAGATGTCATTAGATGTCATCTGCAAATATAATAGGATTTCTCTGTTGTAGTTGTTGATGTCATTACAATAAGTCACTTCCCTCTAATGCTACTTACAGTTATGCTGCATAAGTCACTTTACCCTTCTGTGCAATGGTGATAACACAGTACCTACCTCAAAGTATGCTATGAAGACATTAAATGGGGTATTTCTAAAAGGTGTTATCTTAGTACCTGACATATAGATTCTCCATTAATGATAACTCTTCACTATTTTCTCTACTAATAAAATAATTTAATCTTAAGATGAGGAGAAACCAGAGTGTGTTTTACATATAGTACTGAGCAAACAGTTGCTATATAATGGTGAAACTGCTTTTAAAAAAGGAGGGTAGGTGGGATAGAACATAGAAGAGAGCAGAGAGGATGTTAGTTGTTTGTTTTTTTCCCATGGTGCTGCACATTCTCTCTAGCTGGCATTGTGAGATCACAGTCTTTGCCCTTTGTGCATATTTTGGAAACAAATTTCTGGAACTGTCTTTTACCGCACATATAAATATAAGGGATTTATTCCTGTTTTTCAGAAGAGTATGAACCAGAGAAATTTCTTTCAGATAAATGTAAGTCTGGAATGTACATCAGAGGGTCTTATTTACTTCAATTGTAGGGCCACCAGATCTCAATAACTCATTTAATGACTTTCTTCTGCCTTAGGGCAGAACTGCCCTCAGGCAAGCAGGATGCCTGCCTACCTATTACCTTAGAATTTTTCAAAAAGAATAGTACACGTTTTTGCTAGTTGTGCATTCCAGACTTTCTCCATAACACATTCCAGAATGCTGGGAGGAAATTCTCCTAATGTCTAATCTAAATCCCTTCTTTTTTGCCCCTTAAACGCTTCATATCTTATCTTGACCTCAGTGGAAATAGACAGTAGATGCTCACCCTGATTTAGCCAATGTCTCTTTAAGTTTTTGAAACTGTTATTGGGCTTCTCATAGACCTCATCCTCTACTCTGGAATAAGTCAACCGTACTATTTCTCCACCTTTTTTTTCTTTCAGAAGCATGTTTTGTTTAGAGCTTTCTGGGTAGAGGATTTGTCATTTAGTTACTCCCTTCTGAGACTCCTCAAGGTATATATCAGCACAACAGTGACAGGGCCCAAGTAGGAGTTGCCATGCCTGATCAATCCACTGTCCACCCACCCTGGCAGGGAGGCACCAGCCACCTTTTTGCCTCACCACTGCTGCAGCTCTTCCTAAGAGGTGCCGGGGTGCGCTTGAGAGTTACAGGGCAGCCTCAGCCCCATGCCATGCAGTCCAGTGATGGTCTGTCTTGTTTTCATTCAAAAACAGCCAGGTTTGGAGCAGAAGAAAGCTCCAGAAGCTTTCTCATTGCCCAGAGATGATTACCAGAAGCCATTTCTCTGATGATCTGAGTTTCATCTTCCCCTGAGGTTCTTGCTTGGTCTAATGCGGTCCCCACCCTGGCCAGACCTCAAAGACCTGTTGTCTCACCTTGAAAACTCTTCCTTTGTGCACACATCCCTGAGCTTGATTGGCATTAAAAAGGGGAGAGGGGATGGAAAATGTACATATTAGAGGAGAAAAAAAGAATATAGTTACAGAAAATACAAATGCCATAAAAATAATTATGTTCACCATCTGTCTAGCCCCAGAAGTACCTCGGAAGCATCTTCCCAGCTTTGTCCCTATCTGACTTCCTATCTGTCTCCAACAGGAAAGATATCATATTTCTGTCATGGGGAATCATCTTTCAGAAATTGGTTACTGTCTCTGTAAAATCAGAGAACCCCTATTCTGACTCCCTCAGATTCTCTTCAGCCCCTCTGCCCAGTTCTGGCTTGTGACCTAAGAGACTGTCCTCTTAGGTGGGTCAGTGGCACTTGACTCTAGGTTGATCCCCATACAGCAAAGTGTCCTGGTCCTCATGGGCCTTCAGTGTAATCTGCATTACAGGAAAAGCAAACCAGGGCTTGGTGGGAGTCACTATAGAGGGGCCAGAAAAGTGTGAGCCCCCGTGGAGAGAGAAAACAGCTTTTCTCTGCCATTAGCTTTCTCTCCAAATATATTGTAAATGCCAGTGACCTAAAACTTACTGTAGCCAACTTTATAAACCTAATTACTTTATTATGCATCGATTCAACTTCCCTAAGATTGTAATCTCTTATCAGGGCTGAGATCTTTTTAGTCAGCATTACATTGCTCACAAAACTTATACGTCTTATACAATGGGTGGATATTAGTTATTTGCTAAGTAAGTAATAAACGTATTCTATAACAATTGCAACAAAGTTATATGTATTATAGATAAAGATGCAAGTATCTGTGGATAGCTTTACACACTTACTTGGATATCTTTTTTTCTTTTTTTTTAAATTATACTTTCAGTTCTGGGGTACATGTGCTGAATGTGCAGGATTATTACATAGATATACACATGTCATGGTGGTTTGCTGTACTCATCAACCCATCATCTACATTAGGTATTTCTCCTAATGCTATCCCTCCTCTAGCCCCCCACCCTATAACAGGCCGTGGCATATGATGTTCCCCTCCCTGTGTGCATATGTTCTCACTGTTCCACTGTGACTAATGAGTGAGAACGTGCAGTGTTTGGTTTTCTGTTCTTGTGTTAGTTTGCTTAGACTGGTGGTTTCCAGCTTCATCTATGTCCCTGCAATGAACATGAACTCGTTAGTTTTTATGGCTACATAGTATTCCACGGTGTATATGTGCCACATTTTCTTTATCCAGTCTATCATTTCTGGGCATTTGGGTTGGTTCCAAGCCTTTCTTATTGTGAACAGTGCCACAATAAATGTATGTGTACATGTGTTTTTATAGTATTTATAATCCATATATACCCAGTAATGGGATTGTTGGGTTAAATGCTATTTTTAGTTCTAGATTCTTGAGGAATTACCATACTGTCTTCCACAATGGTTGAACTAATTTATACTCCCACCAACAGTGTAAAAGCCTTCCTATTTCTCCACATCCCCTCCAGCATCTGTTGTCTCCTGACCTTTTAATGATAACTACTCTAACTGGTGTGAGATGGTATCTCATTGTGGTTTTCATTTGCATGTCTCTAATGACCAGTGATGATGAGCTTTTTTTCATGTTTATTGGCTGCATAAATGTCTCCTTTTGAGGAATGTCTGTTCATATCCTTTGCCTACTTTTTGATGGGTTTTTTTTTGTCTTGTAATTTTGTTTTAAGTTCTTTGTAGATTCTGGATATTAGCCCTTTGTGAGATGTCTAGATTGCAAAAGTTTTCTCCCATTCTGTAGGCTGCCTGTTCACTCTGATGATAGTTTCTTTTGCTGTGCAGAAGCTCTTTAGTTTAATTAGATCCCATTTGTCTATTTTGACTTTTGTTGCCATTGCTTTTGGTATTTTAGTCATGAAGCCTTTGCCCATGCCTGTGTCCTGAATGGTGTTGCATAGGTTTTCCTCTAGGATTGTTATGGTTTTAGGTTTTACATTTAAGTCTTTAATCCATCTTGAGTTAATTTTTTGTATAAGATATAAGGAAGGGATACAATTTCAGTTTTCTGCATATGGCTAGCCAGTTTTCCCAACACCATTTATTAAATAAGGAATCCTTTTCCCATTGCTTGTTTTTTTCAGATTTGTCAAATAACAGAAAAGTTGTAGATGTGTGGAATTATTGCTGAGGCCTCTGTTCTGTATCATTGATCTATATATCTGTTTTGGTACCAGTACCATGCTGTTTTGGTTACTACAGCCTTGTAGTATAGTGTGAAGTCAGGTAGCATGTTGTCTCCAGCTTTGTTGTTTTTGCTTAGGATTGTCTTGGCTATACAGGCTCTTTTTTGGCTCCATATGAAATTTAAAGTAGCTTTTTCCAGTTCTGTGAGGCAAGTCAATGATAGCTTGATGGGGATAGCATTGAATCTGTAAATTACTTTGGGCAGTATGGCCATTTTCATGATATTGATTCTTCCTAACCATGAGCATAGAATGTTTTGCCATTTG
Organism: Cebus imitator; assembly: GCF_001604975.1. Classification (NCBI taxonomy): domain Eukaryota; kingdom Metazoa; phylum Chordata; class Mammalia; order Primates; family Cebidae; genus Cebus; species Cebus imitator. The sequence continues at coordinate 13,327,810 of NW_016107319.1, read as the reverse complement.
TTTGTGTCCTCTCTATTTCCTTGAGCAGTGGTTTGTAGTTCTCCTTGAAGAGGTGCTTCACATCCCTTGTTGGTTGTATTCCTAGGTATTTTATTCTCTTTGTAGCAATTGTGAATGGAAGGTCACTCATGATTTGGCTCTCCGTTTGTCTGTTATTGGTGTATAAAAATGTTTGTGATTTTTGCACATTGATTTTATATCCTGAGACTTTGCTGAAGTTGCTTATCAGCTTAAGGAGATTTTGGGCTGAGATGATGGGGTTTTCTAAATACACAATCATGTCATCTGCAAACAGAGACAATTTGACTTCCTCTTTTCCTAATTGAGTACCCTTTATTTCTTTCTTTTGCCTGATTGTCCTGGACAGAACTTTCAATACTATGTTGGATAGGAGTGGTGAGAGAGGGCATCCTTTTCTTGTGCCGGTATTCAAAGGGAATGCTTCCAATTTTTGCCCATTCAGTATGATATTGGCTGTGGGTTTGTCATAAATAGCTCTTATTATTTTGAGACACATTTCATCAATACCTAGTTTATTGAGAGTTTTTAGCATGAAGGCTGATGAATTTTGTTTAAGGTCTTTTCTCATCTATCGAGACAATCATGGTTTTTGTCATTGGTTTATGTGATGGATTATGTTTATTAATTTGTGTATGTTGAACCAGCCTTGCATTCCAGGGATGAAGTCAACTTGATCATGGTAGATAAGCTTTTTGATGTGCTGCTGGATTCGGTTTGCCAGTATTTTACTGAGGATTTTTGCACTGATATTCATCAGGGATATTGGCCTGAAATTTTCTTTGTTTTTGTTGTATTTCTGCCAGGTTTGAGTATCAGGATGATGCTGGCCTCATAAAATTAGTTAGGGAGGATTCCCTTTTTTTCTGTTGTTTGGAATAGGTTCAGAAGGAATGGTACCAGCTCTACTTTGTACCTTTGGTAGATTCAGCTGTGAATCCATCTATTCCTGGGCTTTTGTGGTTGGTTAGCTGTTAATTATTGCCTAAATTTCAGGACTTATTATTAGCCTATTCAGGGATTCGACTTCTTCCTGCTTCAGTTTTGGGAGGGTGTATGTGTACAGGAATTTTCCCATTTCTTTTAGATATTTTAGTTTATATGCATAGAAGTATTTATAGTATTCTCTGATGATAATTTGTATTTCTATGGGATCAGTAGTGATATCCTCTTTATCATTTTTTATTGCATCTATTTGATTCTTCTCTCTTTTCTTCATTAGTCTGGCTAGTGGTCTATATATTTTATTGATCTTTTCAAAAAACCATCTCCTGTATTCACTGTTTTTTTTTTTTTTT
>NW_016107319.1:13292768-13326465 GCF_001604975.1 Cebus imitator | reverse complement strand
TTTTTTAAGGGTTTTTTGTATCTCTATCTCCTTCGGTTCTTCTCTGATCTTAGTTATTTCTTGTCTTCTGCTTTCTTTTGAACGTGTTTGTTCTTACTTCTCTACTTCTTTTAATTGTGATGTTAGCATGTCAATTTTAGATCTTTTCTGCTTTTGCTTTTGGACATTTAGTGCTGTAAATTTCCCTCTACACGCTGCTTTAAATGTATCCCAGAGATTCTGGTACGTTGTGTCTTTTTTCTCATTGGTTTCAAAGGACATTTTATTTCTTCCTTAATTTTGCTGTTTACCCAGAAGTCACTCAGGAGCACATTGTTCAGTTTCCATGTAGTTGTTCAGTTTTGAGTGAGTTTCTTAATCCTGAGTTCTAATTTGATTGCCTTTTGGTCTGAGAGACTATGTGTTATGATCTCCATTATTTTGCTTTGCTGAGCAGTGTTTTACTTCCAATTATGTAGTTAATTTTAGAATAAGTGTGATATAGTGCTGAGAAGAATGTGTATTCTATTGATTTAGGGTGGAGAGTTCTGTAGATGTCTGTTAGGTCTGCTTAGTCCAGAGCTGAGTTCAAGTCATGAATATCCTTGTTAATTTTCTGTCTTGTTGATCTGTCTAATATTGACAGTGGGGTGTTAAAGTCTCCCACTATTATTATGTGGGAGTCCAAGTCTCTATAGGTCATTAAGAACTTGCTTTATGTATCTGGGTGCTCCCATATTGGGTGCCTATATATTTAGGATCGTTAGCTCCTCTTGTAGTATTGATCCCTTTACCATTATGTAATGCCCTTGTAACTTTTGATCTTTGTTGGTTTGAAGTCTGTTTTACTAGGATTGCCACCCCTGCTTTTCTGTGTGTGTGTATGTGCTTTCCATTTGCTTGGTAAATCTTCCTCCATCCTTTTATTTTGAGCCTATGTGTCTTTGCACGTAAGATGGGTCTCCTGAATGTAGCACACTGATGGGTCTTCATTCTTTATCCAATTTGCCACTCTGAGTCTTTTAATTGGGTCATTTACCCTGTTTACATTTAAAGTTAATTTTGTTTTTGTTTTTTGTTTTATAAATATATATATTTTATTGCTTTTTGGTTCTGGGGTACATGTGAAGAACATGCAGGGTTGTTGCATAGGTACATACATGGTAATGTGGTTTGCTGCCTCCGTCACCCCGTCACCTATGTCTGGCATTTCTCCCCATGTTATCCCTCCGCAACTCTATACCCTATGCTGTCCCTCCCCTAGTCTCCCCCAATGGACCCCAGTGTGTGATGTTCCCCTCTCTGTGTCCATGTGTTCTCATTGTTCAACACCCGCCTAAGAGTGAGAACATGTGGTGTTTGATTTTCTGTTCTTGTGTCAGTTTGCTGAGAATGATGGTTTCCAGATTCATCCATGTCCCTACAAAGGAAACAAACTCATTTTTTATGGCTGCATAGTATTCCATGGTGTATATGTGCCACATTTTCCTTGTCCAGTCTATCAACGATGGGCATTTGTGTTAGTTCCAGGTCTTTGCTATTATAAACAGTGCTGCAATGAACATGCATGTGCATGTGTCTTTAATAAATAGAAGGATTTATAATCCTTTGGATATATACCCATTAATGGGATTGCTGGGTCAAATGGAATTTCTATTTCTAGGTCCCTGAGGAATCGCCACACTGTCTTCCACAATGGTTGAACTAATTTACATTCCCACCAACAGTGTAAAAGTGTTCCTATTTCTCCACATCCTCTCCATCATCTGTTGTCTCCAGATTTTTTAATAATCACCATTCTAACTGGCATGAGATGCTATCTCCATGTACTTTTGATTTGTATTTCTCTAATGACCAGTGATGATGAGCATTTTTTCGCGTTTGTTGGCCTCATGTATGCCTTCTTTTGAAAAGTGCCTGTTTATATCCTTTGCCCACTTTTGAATGGATTTATTTGTTTGTTTCTTGTAAATCTGTTTTAGTTCTTTGTAGATTCTGGATATTAGCCCTTCGTCAGATGGGTAGATTACAAAATTTTTTTCCCATTCTGTTAGTTGCCGGTCACTCTAATGATTGTTTCTTTTGTTGTGCAGGAGCTCTGGAGTTTAATTAGACCCCGTTTGTCTATTTTGGCTTTTGTTGCCAATGCTTTTGGTGTTTTAGTCATGAAGTCCTTGCCTATGCCTATGTCCTGAATGGTTTTGCCTAGGTTTTCTTCTAGGGTTTTTATGGTGATAGGTCTTATGTTTAAGTCTTTAATCCATCTAGAGTTAATCTTAGTGTAAGATGTCAGGAAGGGGTCCGGTTTCTGCTTTCTGCACGTGGCTAGCCAGTTTTCCCAACACCATTCATTAAACAGGGAATCCTTTCCCCATTGTTTGTTTTTGTCAGGTTTGTCAAAGATCGGATGGTTGTAGATGTGTGACGTTGCCTCCGAGGCCTCTCCTCTGTTCCATTGATCTGTATCTCTGTTTTGGTACCAGTACCATTCTGTTTTGATTACTGTAGATTTGTAATATAGTTTGAAGTCAGGTAGCGTGATGCCTCCCACTTTGTTCTTTTTGCTTAGAATTGACTTGGCTATGTGGGCTCTCTTTTGGTTCTATATGAAGTTTAAGGTGGTTTTTTCCAGTTCTGTGAAGAGGGTCATAGGTAGCCTGATGGGGATAGCATTGAATCTGTAAATTACTTCAGACAGTATGGCCATTTTCACAATATTGATTCTTCCTAACCATGAGCATGGAATATTTGTCCATCTGTTTGTGTCCTCTCTTATTTCCTTGGTCAGTGGTTTGTAGTTCTTCTTGAAGAGGTCCTTTACATCCTTTGTTAGTTGTATTCCTAGGTATTTTATTCTCTTTCTAGCAATTGTGAATGGCAGTTCATTCTTGATTTGGGTCTCTTTAAGTCTGTTACTGATGTATAGGAATGCTTGTGATTTTTGCATATTGAATTTGTATCCTGAGACTTTGCTGAAGTTCCTTATCAGTTTCAGGAGATTTGGGGCTGAGACGATGGTGTTTTATAAATATCCAATCATGTTATCTGCAAACAGAGACAATTTGACTTCCTCCTTTCCTAATTGAATACCCTTTATTTCTTTTTCTTGCCTGATTGCTCTGGCTAGAACTTCCAATACTATATTGAATAGGAGTGGTGAGAGAGTGCATCCTTGTCTAGTGCCAGATTTCAAAGGAGACGCTTCCAGTTTTTGCCCATTCAGTGTGATATTGGCTGTGGGTTTGTCATAAATAGCTTTTATTATTTTGAGATACATTCCGTCAATACCTAGTTTATTGAGAGTTTTTAGCATAAAGCGCTGTTGAATTTTGTCGAAGACCTTCTCTGCATCTATTGAGATAATCATGTGGTTTTTGTCTTTGGTTCTGTTTAGGTGGTGAATTACATTTGTAGACTTGCATATGTTGAACCAGCCTTGCATCACTGGGATGAAACCTACTTGATCGTGATGGATAAGCTTTTTGATGTGCTGTTGCAGTTTTTTTGCCAGTATTTTATTGAAGATTTTTGCAGCTGTGTTCATCATGGATATTGGCATGAAGTTTTCTTTTCTTGTTGAGTCTCTGCCGGGTTTTGGTATCAGGATGATGTTGGTCTCATAAAATGATTTGGGAAGGATTCCCTCTTTTTGTATTGTTTGGAATAGTTTCAGAAGGGGTGGTACCAGATCCTCTTTGTATGTCTGGTAGAATTTAGCTGTGAACTCTTCTGGACCTGGGCTTTTTTTGGTTGGTGGGCTGTTAATTGCTGCCTCGACTTCAGCCCTTGTTGTTGGTCTATTCAGGGTTTTGGCTTCTTCCTCGTTTAGGCTTGGAAGTGGTCAAGTGTCCAGGAATTTACCTATTTCTTCCAGGTTTACTGGTTTATGTGCATAGAGTTCTTTGTAGTAAGCTCTGATGGTAGTTTTTATTTCGTGTAATCGGTGGTGATATCCCCTTTATCATTTTTTATTGCATCTATTTGATTCTTCTCTTTTCTTTTTTATTAATCTGGCTAGTGATCTGTCTATTTTGTTGATCTTTTAAAAAAAAAAGCAGCTCCTGGATTTATTGATTTTTTTTTGAAGGATTTTTTGTGTCTCTATCTCCTTCAGTTCTCCTCTCATCTTAGTTATTTCTTGTCTTCTGCTAACTTTTGAGTTTTCTTGATCTTGCTCCTCTAGGTCTTTCAATTTTGATGATAGGGTGTCGATTTTAGGTCTTTCCTTGCCTCCCATTTGGGCATTTATTGCTGTAAATTTCCCTCTAAACACTGCTTTAAATGTGTCCGAGATTCTGGTATGCGGTGCTTTATTCTCATTGGTTTCAAAGAACATCTTTATTTCTGCCTTCATTTCATTGTTTATCCAGTCAATATTCAAGAGCCAGTTGTTCAGTTTCCATGAAGTTGTGCAATTCTGAGTGAGTTTCTTAATCCTGAGTTCTAATTTGATTACACTATGGTCTGAGAGACTGTTATGAATTCCATTCTTTTGCATTTGTAGAGGAGTGATTTACTTCCAATTATGTCATCAGTTTTAGAGTAGGTGTGATGTAGTTCTGAGAAGAATGTATATTCTGTGGATTTGGGGTGGAGAGTTCTGTAAATGTCTATTAGGTTTGCTTGGTCCAGGTCTGAGTTCAAGTCCTGGATATCTTTGTTAATTTTCTGTTTCGTTGATATGTCTAATATTGACAGTGGAGTGTTAAAGTTTCCCACTATTATTGTGTGGAAGTCTAAGTTTCTTTGTAGGTCATTAAGAACTTGATTTATGTATCTGGGTGCTCCTGTATTTGGTGCATATATATTTAGGATTGTTAGCTCTTCTTGATGCATTGATCCTTTTACCAATTATGTATTGCCCTTCTTTGTCTCCTTTGATCTTTGTTGGTTGAAAGTCTACTTTATCAGAGACTAGGATTGCAACTCCTGCTTTTTTTTTTGCTCTCCAGTTGCTTGGTAAATCTTCCTCCATCCCTTTATTTTGAGCCTATGTGTATCCTTGCATGTGAGATGGGTTTCCTGGATACAGCACACCAATGGGTTTTGACTTTTTATCCAATTTGCCAGTTTGTGTCTTTTGATTGGGACATTTAGCCCATTTACATTTAAGGTTAATATTGTTATGTCTGAATTTGATCCTGCCATTTTCCTGCTAGCTGATTGTTGTACCCGTTAGTTGAGGCAGTTTCTTCATTGTGTCAATGCTCTTTACCATTTGGTATGTTTTTGGAGTGGCGGGTACTGGTTGTTCCTTTCTATGTTTAGTGCTTCTTTCAGGAGCTCTTGTAAGGCAGGCCTGGTGGTGATGAAAACTCTGAGAAATTGCTTGTTTGTAAAGGATTTTATTTCTTCTTCACTTAGGAAGCATAATTTGCCTGGATATGAAATTATAGGTTGGAAATTCTTTTCTTTAAGGGTGTCAATATTTTCCCCCATTCTCTTCTGGCAGGTAACCTGATCTTTCTCTCTGGCTGCCCTTAGCATTTTCTCCCTCATTTCAACACTGGTCAATCTGGCAATTATATGCCTTGAGTTTGCCCTTCCTGAGGAATATCTTTGTGGAGTTCTCTGTATTTCCTGGACTTGAATAGTGGCCTGCCTTGCTAGAAAACACTGAAGAGCGTTTCCTAGCTTGGATTCATTCTCTCCATCACGTTCGGGTACACCTGTCCAATGTAAATTAGGTCGTTTCACCTAATCCCATATTTGTTGGAGACTTTGTTCATTTCTTTTTACTCTTTTTTTCTCTAATCTTGCCTTCTCATTTTATTTCATTGAGTTGATCTTCAATCTCTGACATCCTTTCTTCTGCTTGGTCATTTTGGCTATTTAAACTTGTGTATGCTTCACAAAGTTCTTATGTTTTGTTTTTCAGCTCCATCAATTCATTTATATTCTTCTCTAAGCTGTATATTCTCATTAGCATTTTGTCAAGCCTTTTTCACCATTCTTAGTCTCTTTGCATTGGGTTAGAACATGTTCTTTTAGCTCAGGGAAGTTTGTTATTACCTACTTTCTGAAGCCTTTTTCTGTCAGTTCATCAGACTCATTCTCCATCCAGCCTCATTCCCTTGCTGGTGAGGAGTTGTGATCCCTTGGAGGAGTAGAGGTGTTCTGGTTTTGGGTGTTTTCTTCCTTTTTGTGCTGGTTTCTTCCCATGTTTGTGGATTTATTTACATGTGGTCTTTGTAGTTGGTGACTTTCAGTTGGGGTCTCTGAGTGGATGTCCTGTTTGTTGATGATGAAGTTATTTCTTTCTGTTTCTTTGTTTTCCTTCTAACAGTCAGGCCTCTCTGCTATAGGACTGCTGGAGGTCCACTCCAGGACCTGCTTGCCTGGGGATCACCTGTGGTGGCTGCAGAACAGTAAGGGTTACTGCCAGTTTCTTCTTCTGTTATCTTGGTTGTAGAAGGATACCAGCCAGATGTCAGTCTGAGCCCTCCTTTATGAGGTGTCTCTTTGGATATATGGGGGTCAGGGAGCTGCTTGAGGAGACAGTCTGTCCCTTATAGGAGCTCAAGTGCTGAGCTATGAGCTCCCTTGTTCTGTTCAGAGCTGCTGGGCAGGTACGTTTAAGTCTACTGCAGCAGAACTCATAACTGCCTTTTTTCCCAGGTGCTCTGTTGCAGGAAGGTGGGGCTTTATTTATAAGTTCCTGACATGCTGCTGCCTTTTTTCAGAGATGCCCTGACCAGCGAGGAGGTAGCCTAGTCACAGTCTGCCAGCAGAGGCATTGCTGAGCTGCCATGGTCTCTGGCCCACTGCTGTGTAAACTTCCTTGCAGTTTTGTTTATAGAGGTATAGTTAGAACCACCTCGGTAATAGTGGTCTGCCTCAGTAATGGCAGACTGCCTTGGTAGTGGTGGACTGCCTCGGTAATGGCAGACTCCCTTCCCCCCACAGAGCTGGACCGTCCCAGGTCCAGCTGTGCTTGCTGTGAAACTCTCAATCCAGAGCGTTTCAGATTGCTGGTCTCTGTGGGGGTGGGACCCGCCGAGCCAGATCACCTGGCTCCCTGTTTCAGCCCCCTTTTTTTCAGCTGAATGGGCAATTCTGTCTCCCAGGCATTCCAGGCACCAGTTGAAACAGTACCCAGATTTGTGTCAGTTTTTGTGCAGAGACCCACTGCACCGACTAAAACAGCCATGCTGGAGACTCCTGGAGCTTTTCCGTCCGGCAGTCTCCTGATCTGTAGGCAGTGAAAACTCGTTTGGAAATGTGGTCATCACTCACCCTCTGCATTCTCGCTGGTAACTGCACTCCAGAGCTGTTCCTATACGGCCATCTTGGATCATCTCAGGGTTAATATTGTTATGTATGAATCTGATCTGTCATTATGATGCTAGGTGGTTATTTATTTGATGAAGTTTCTTCATTGTGTCATTGGTCTTTACACTTTGGTATGTTTTTACAGTGGCTGGTACCAGTTGGTCCTTTCCATGTTTATTCATTTCTTCAGGAGCTCTTGTAAGGCAGTCCTTCGGGAGCAAAATCTGTCAGCATTTGCTTGTCTGTAAACGATTTTATTTCTCCTTCACTTATGAAGCTTAATTTGGTTGGTTATGAAATTCTGGGTTGAAAATTCTTTTCTGTTACAATGTTCAGTGTTGGCCCCGCTGTCTTCTGGCTTGTAGGATTTCTGCCGAGAGATTTGCTGTTAGTCTGATGGATTTCCCTTTGTGCGTGACCCAGTCTCTCTCTCTGTCTGCCCTTAACATTTTTTCCTTCATTTTAATCTTGGTGAATCTGACGATTATGTGTCTTGGGGTTTATTTCATTGAGATGATCTATCTTCAGTCTCTGATATCCGATCTTCCACTTGGTTGATTCAGCTATTGAAACTTGTGTGTGCTTCATGAAATTCTCATGCTGTGTTTTTCAGCTACATCAGGTCATGTATGTTCTTCTCTAAACTGGTTATTCTATTAAACCGGTTATTCTAGTTAGCAATACATCTAACCTTTTTTTCAGGTTCTTAGCTTTCTTGCATTGGGTTAGAACATGCTCCTTTCGCTCAAAGGAGTTTGTTATTACCCACCTTCTGGTGCCTACTTTTGTCAGTTTGTCAAACTCATTCTCCATCCAGTTTTTTGGCCTTGCTGGTGAGGAGTTGTGATTCTTTGGAGCAGAAGAGGCATTCTGGTTTTTGGAATTTTCAGCCTTTTGCTCTGGTTTCTCCCCATCTTCATGGATTTCTCCACCTTTGGTCTTTGATGCTGCTGACCTTCGGGTGGGGTCTCTGAGTGGACCTCATTTTTGTTGATGTTTATGCTGTTCCTTTCTGTTTGTTATTTTGCCTTCTAGCAGTCAGGCCCCTCTGCTGCAGATGTGCTGCATTTTGCTGGAGGTCCACTCCAGACCCTGTTTGCCTGGATATCACCAGCAGAGGCTGCAGAACAGCAAAGATTGCTGCCTGTTTCTTCCTCTGGAAGCTTCATCCAAGAAAGGCACCTGCTAGCTGCCAGCCAGAGCTCTCCTGTATGAAGTTTCTGTTGGCTCCTCCTGTGTGGTGTCTCCCAGTCAGGATACATGGGGGTCAAGGACCCACTTGAGGAGGCAGTCTGTCCCTTATCAGAGCTTGAACATTGTGCTGGGAGATCCACTGCTCCCTTCATGGTGGTTAGGCAGGGACGTTTAAGTCTGCTGAGGCTGAGCCCACAGCCACCCCTTCCCCCAGGTGCTGTGTCCCAGCGAGATGGGGGTTTTATCTATAAGTCCCTGGCTGGGGCTGCTGCCTTTTTTTTTAGAGATGTCCTGCCCAGAGAGGAGGAATGTAGAGAGGCAGTCTTGCCACAGTGGTTTTGCTGAGCTGCAGTGGGCTCCACTCAAATCCATCTTCCTGGAGGCTTTGTTTACACTGTGAGGGGAAAAACCACCTACTCATGCCTCAACAATGGCAAACACCCTTCCGTCTGCCAAGCTTGAGCATCCCTGGTCCTCAGACTGCTGTTCTAGCAGTGAGAATTTCAAGCCATCGGATCTTAGCTTGCTGGGCTCTGTAGGGGTGGGACCCCCTGAGCCAGAAAACTTGGCTCCCTGGCTTCAGCTCCCTTTCCAGGGGAGTGAATGGTTCTGTCTCACTGGCATTCCAGGTGCTACTGGGGTATGAAAATAAAAACAACTGCCATTAGCTCGGTGTCTGTCCAAACGGCCACCTAATTTTGTTTGAAACCCAGGGACCTGGTGGCGTAGGCACCTGAGGGAATCTCCTGGTCTGCCAGTTGCAGAGACCATGGGAAAAGCCTGTATCTGGGCTGGAATGCACTGCTCTTCCCGGTACAGTCTCTCACTACTTCCCTTGGCTAAGGGAGGGAGATCCCCTGACTCCTTGCACTTCCCGGGTGAAGTGATGCCTCACCCTGCTTCAGCTCGCCCTCTGTGGGCTACACCCACTGTCCAACCAGTCCCAATGAGATGAACCAGGTACCTCAGTTGGAAATGCAGACATTATCCACCTTCTGCATTGATTTCTGTAGGAGCTGAAGACCAAAGCTGTTCCTATTCGGCCATCTTGGGGGTAGTACCTGGAATATTTTTTAAAGTGGTCAAAGATTGGGCTTATGTTTGTCTTAGCATGTTTTCTATGTCTACAAAATCAATAATGCTTGTTAACTTGTTAAATTATATAGATTATTCTCAGACTATTTGGAGATTTTAAAAAAAACAGCCTATATTCTATTTTTTTAACCTCTAAGAGTATTTATAAACAATTAATATGCTACTTTTTTATAATCAATTGACAAGCTAATTATTGCACCGGGACCCAGTTCTGTTGGTGTATATTGCATCAGGATTGATTCAGATGATCTTTTTCCTGTTAGTGCAAATTAGCCATTAAGTCTGTAGAAGGATGACATTGCTCCCTTTGATTTCATGACTAGATTACTTAGTTGCCTCCTGTCTTGAGAGTACTCTTCCTTTTACAGTAGAAAGGCAAAGTGAAGTCATGCAGATAAAGAGATGAGGAAAACAGTAAAGCACAATTAGGGTTATTGGGCTGGAATCAGTGCCCCATGTACGAGAGTGGCAAGAGAAACGGTCTGTTAAAGAGGATAGTGGGCAGTGGGGGCAAGGGGAGAGAATGCTGTTACTGTATTGTGGGCAGTAATTACATTTGGCCTATGACCAGAAAAATATATATTTTAATATAACCTCAATATAGCCTCTGTAATGTTTACCGCCAAGACCTAAAATTTTGAGGCATGGCATGAAGCATTTTTGCAATGACAGAATTCTCACTTTATTTTCTTCTAATGAAATATTATAATTGAACAAGATTCCATATTTTACTGTACATCACTCTTTTACTATACTCCAGAGGGGGAAAGTTGTCCTGATTACCAGTTCTAAGAGTAAAGAATCTTTCCATGGTGAAAGTCCTGGCCAGCCATCATTCAGCCACAACAGTGGCTTGTCAGAAGGGTATGTAGCAGTTCATACCCACCCCTGGAGGTAGAGCAGTGCAAAAAAGGAAATCTTGCCATGTCATGTTTCAAAGCTCTTATGAATCTTGAGATCCCATTGGAAATCTTTCACCCTTTAAATGGAATCCCACAAAGATGTGCTCTGCCTGTTCTCTCACAGGTTGGTCAGGACAGGAAGCAGGGCCTCCCCAATGCGAGTTCCTCAGGGAACAATTCGGGAGTCTAAGGAGTTGTCTCCCAGCAGTGCCAGGAAAGAGTGGCTGCCAAAATGTTGCTAGTAATTAAGGACGAGGCACCTGAGGGCAGCACTAAGCATGTACTAGTTATTATAACATCCAGGTAGAACAAGTGAAACTCCTCTTTTAAGTGAGTTTAATTGGGACTGGGAGACATTTACAGTCATATTAACGTACCCTGCATGTGTGCACATACACACACACAGAGCTACTGTTGCTGGCAATGGAGAAGATGGTGTGTGTGTCTGGCCACCTGGAAACATGAGATCACTAAGTATAATGGCCATTAACTCAATATTGATTTAGTAAGGTGCTACATACTGGTAAGGTCCCAAATGTATGTTCACTGATGCCTTTGGATAATAGAAACATCTTCCTTAAATATCTTCAGCCAACAATGTTTCTGTGTAATTAGCAAATATCTTAATTATACACTTGGATTTGAAGCTTACGCTAGCTAATCTTAAAGTATAAAATACATACAAATTAGATAAAGAGAAAAGGTTTGGAAGAAAGATAGCAGTAGCATAGATGCTAATAGCGTGAACTCTGAGCCATAGCTGGATTCAAATCCTCACCCTGGTATTTACTACCTCTGCAATATGAAAAAGTAGTTAATTTTTCTGTGTTTCAGTTTTTTCACCCAAAAAATGAAAACAGTGTCTATCATAGGGTCATGGTAAGCATTGGAATGCTGAAAACATGTAAAAACTCTTTTTAACTGTGCTTAGAACATGAAATGCTAAATACATTTAGCTTATTGTTATTTTAGATATGGTATTTTAGGAGTAATAACTCCACAAATGGGTCATTACACAGTAGACATTTTGAAAAGAAATAATAATTAACAATTCAGAAATTTTATCTTAAAATCTCAGAAGCTTGCCCACATTTCCCACAGGGAAGTAAACTAATACTTTATATATGTAATAGTTTGTTAAAGTTTACTAAAATTTCAAAATAAGGTAAAGTTGTTCAACAGACATTTTTATTGAGTACCCATAGGCATCATGGGAAGTGATATGATGTGATAGGGATACATAAGACATTATTGGCATCTTTGAAGAGCTTCAGTTTTACAATGCAGCACGTATTGGAACAACATAAAACATTTAGTCATTTTAGAAACATTACTTTGAGTGATATAATTAATTATGTAACCATATTTTTGGTGCTTTTAGAAAAGATATTGGGTAAATACCCGTGGCTGAAGAATGTGCACACTGGAGATATTTATTATCTTGAACTATTGGAGTAAATATGGATTATTACTCAATTCCAAGTATCCTACAAATATTCACAAAATCACAGCACAAAGTTAAATGTACCTGAAATGCTAATTGTGATGTTGATAATCAGCTCCATAAGTTCATGCTACAGACCACAGCCTTGTGTATAAGTGCTGGAGAAAATATTAAGTATTCTTCATATTTTCTAACATTGACCTTAAATCATCCATGAGAATAAGCACAGCATTGTAGACTGAAAGCCTAAAGCAGTATGAATTTTATCATTAGTTTGCAAGCAAATATCGCTTTTAATAAAATTTGAAAATAGCACCCTTGGCTGTTTCTAGTCAATTACATTATGGTTGTCATCAGAGGTGGTCCTACAAAGGATGAGAACATTTTAATGTGCTGGAATATTTTTAATACTTACAGAAATTATGGGGGAAGAATGGAATTGACATTGACATATTATTTCAGATGTTAATCATTTCTAACGTATTTTTATTCATCATACCCATTTAATTCTCTGAGAGATAAGAGAGGGAAACATTGTCATGCCCATGTTTCATATGAATCAGTTGAGACTTAGAGAAGAGTTTATCTAATTGCCCCAAAGACAGGTTAATGCCATTGAGAATTTTCATAAGCTCTGATAGAGTCATCATTTGACTAGGTTTTTAGATTACCTGGGTTTTGTCTAGTTTTTTAGGCACTTTGCTGGGTATTTTTTATTTGCTCACTCATCCATTCATCAGAAGTATCTTGAGTCACTAGTGCCAGCTCAGCACTCCTGGAAGTACTTGGTCAGCATCTTCCATTAGCATACGTGAATATGATACGTCTGCTTTTCCTTGAAACAGTTCTAAAAATCAGATTTCTGTGCCTCAAATCTTTTATTAAAGAGACAGTCTATAAATTAATTATTGAAGCTTAAAAATTTTGTTAATTTTAAACTTTTTAAAGATAGGAGTTATGTCTTATTCATCTTTTAAGCCTGGTTTCAATATTTAATATAGCTCTTTGTGGATGATGGCTTATCTTTTATCTGAATTGTAAAATCTTCTGTGATGAATGTGATAAATATTTATGGCTATCATTGTAAACAGAAATTACTCTATTTTTAAATCAAGTTAATTGGCATAACATAGTCCTATTCTGTGTTAAATTTGTGTCCTGTAAGTTCCTTATGACTGTTAGAATTAAGTAGAAGGTGTCTGTTTCCTTAAGAATTTTGAATAAATTGAAATGTTACATTTGAAACCTAAGTGATTCCCGCGTACCTAAGCTCAGTTTGACACTTCTGAACTTTGTTTTTTTTTAAATCCATTCTCTCATGCATCTGTCTTCCCAATTATCTATCCATCTACCCATCTACTTTCTAACCTCTCCCCCCACCCCTCATATTCGCATATGAAGTAATTTATCCTTCCTCTGAACTCTACTTCAGATATACGAGATGTGTGATCTGATATTTCTTAAACTTTCTGGTCTCCATTTCCTTATTCTACAATGAGAATCACAACAGTATAAAAGTATTAAATTGGTTAATTTATATAAAGCATTTAGAACAGTGTCTGGCATTAGTAAGCATTTGATCAATTTTAGCTGTTTTCGTTTTTATCATGGTACCAATCTCTGCCTGCACTGGTGCAGTTGGTGGTACATTTCTTAACTCCTCCCCCACTGGGCTGAACACTTGAGGACAAGGTAAGGCTTGGTCATACTGAACATATTAGCTGGGTTCTTGTACAGCTTATGCAGTCTCTTAATAGAAGACAGGCAATAAGGATTTGTAAAATCAATGAAAGAAGGAAGGGATGTGTTCTCCTAATACCCATAATAAGCAATAATATTTGGGCTTTATACATTTTCTCTTAATGGAATAAACAGCCATCTTCCTATTGATGTAACAAGACCTGTTGAGAAGAAAACTGTGCTTTAACCAATGTAAGTCAATAAATTTCCAACATAATTTTAATTTGGCCTTATCATTTATGGTTTCTTATAGCACGAAAGTCAAAGAAGTTGGGAAAGTTAAAAGGTATTCACGAGGAGCAGCCACAGCAGCAGCCCCCACCCCCGCCCCCACCCCCGCAAAGCCCAGAGGAAGGAACGACGTACATCGCACCTGCAAAAGAGCCCTCAGTCAACACAGCGCTGGTTCCTCAGCTCTCCACAATCTCACGAGCACTCACGCCTTCCCCTGCTATGGTCCTTGAAAACATTGAACCCGAAGTTGTGTATGCAGGCTATGACAACTCAAAACCAGACACAGCCGAAAATCTGCTCTCCACGCTCAACCGCTTAGCAGGCAAACAGATGATCCAAGTCGTGAAGTGGGCAAAGGTACTTCCAGGTAGGATTGCCCCCCGCTTTCACAGGCTGCATCCTGAACTAAACAAGTCTGGGCAACAGACTTCACCATCTCCAACCATGCAGCAGGAGTTAGCTTTCCATGAAATCCTGATATCACATTTTTTAATTGATAGCAAATTGATCAAGTGTAGGAAAAATATGGTTACTGTATTCATTTCTTCTGAGAATTCAGGATTAAGGATTTTATTGTTAAAATGACAGATATACTTCTCATGTTGATAATCAAAATGGAAAATTTCATCCAAAAATGTTAATAAGGTAAAATACATTCTGTTCATGAAATCACAAGTTGACCCATCATTAGCAGCTCATAACGAGAGTTAATCCAAGCATAGACCAAGTAAGCCAGAGCTTACCAAGTAAGTTGTAGGAGACCTGGAATGACTCTTCTGTCTAAAAAAAATCACCTTGCCTCCAGCACCCTTTAAATTGTCCCTGAAATTCCTATTTTAGTCATTTTTTTGTTTCATGGAATTTAATTAATAAGGCTCCTCTTAATCTACAGAAACATCACTTAGAAATTGCCATTGTAGGCCAGGTGTGGTGGCTTATGCCAGTAATCCCAGCACTTTGGGAGGCTGAGATGGGCAGATCACAAGGTCAGGTGATCGAGACCATCCCAACCAACATGGTGAAACCCCGTCTCTACTAAAAATACAAAAATTAGCTGGGTATGGTTGCGTGTGCCTGTAATCCCAGCTACTTGGGAGGCTGAGGCAGGAGAATCACTTGAATCCAGGAGGCAGAGGTTGCAATGAGCCAAGATTGCAACGCTACACTGCAGCCTGGTGACAGAGTGAGACTCTGTCTCAAAAAAAAAAAAAAGAAAAGAAAAGAAATTGCCATTATGTTGTCTCAGTTTGTTAACCTAAAGCAGTTTCTTAGATTACCTGTGCTCAGCCAGCAGTTGTAAGGAAAAAGTTGGGAAAGCTCCACTGACTGATTCTTTGAAGAAAAGCTTGCCCAGCGAAATTTCACAGGTAGAAGAATAACACGGTGCCCCTGGGGACAGCAGGGGTGATTTTTAAAAAAAAGAACAAAAGAAAGCTTGGTGCAGTGGCCCATGCCTGTAATCCTAGCACTTTGGAAGGCCAAGGTAGGTGGATCACTTGAGGTCAGGAGTTCGAGACCAGCCTGGCCAACATGGCGAAACTCCATCTCTACTGAAAATACAAAAATTAACTGGGCATCATGACAGGCACCTGTAACCCCAGCTACTTGAGAGCCTGAGGCAGGATAATTGCTTAAAACCTGGGTTGCAGTGAGCCAATATCATGCCACTGCACTCCAGCCTGGGAGACAGAATGAAACTCCATAAAAAAAAAAAAAAAAAAAAAGAAGAGCTTGAATCTGTCAGGAAGGGAGGACAGGTGCCAAGGCAACATGTTCTACTACAGAACTTTATCAAAGTCTGGTATCAACCTGGACCATAGGAGGCACCACATGCTCATTTTTTAAGCACCACAAACTCATGAACAATGGAATCTCCCACCATTATTGCAGATACGCAGGGGTTGACGGTTATTAAATTACCCTTTATTTTAGTGTTATTAATTGTGGGTGGGATCAAGCAAGTTTTGCAGATTAATACAAATTCTCTCAATCTAACCAAGGGTTTTAGGCTGTTGTCCACACTGAAACTCGCTGAACTTTGCAATTTTTGTTTGTCCTGACAGTTTACCCTCATCAAGAATTTAGGATGAATTTAAAATGAAATGTGGAGCAGGGCTGGGCCTGTGGTGGGTGCCTGTAAATGACTGTTGAGTTGATTTGAGTCTATTAGAGAAGAGAAAAGTGAAAGAAAGGTGGCTGTTGAGGATTGACTTAAGAAGCGTCTTCCTGGAATGTACGTAAATGCTAAGTGTATTTCTGTGATTAATTGTTCTGTTCTTCAGGATTTAAAAACTTGCCTCTTGAGGACCAAATTACCCTAATCCAGTATTCTTGGATGTGTCTATCATCATTTGCCTTGAGCTGGAGATCGTACAAACATACGAACAGCCAATTTCTCTATTTTGCACCAGACCTAGTCTTTAATGAGTAAGTACCTATTAATTAGCCTTCATAAAATAAACTGCAGAGTTATTCGTTATGCTTTTTTTCAATAATATCTAAACAGATGTACATTTGTGAAAGAATCTACTGAAACTGGCATCTTTTAATGTTAAAATTTTACAGATTTGGGGGAACTTAAAAATTACTCTTTGCAACATTATACTGTACACTTCTGAGTATATATAAATCAGTATATATAAATTCCACATAATAATATGTGGGATATATCCCAAAAGAAAGATGATCCAGTTGGCTCTGAAAATTGACTGGTACAAAGCCACAATTAATAGAAAACAGTCTCTTTTGGTATCGACTCCAGTTGGGAAGACGATCTAATTTCTAGGAAATGTGAACGTATAAAGTGCCAGCTTTTACTAGCATCATATAATGGTTCTTTTGTTAACAGTATACAGCTGCTCAATGTGTTTTCATGACAATCGTAATTACCCTTCTTTGCCATCATAAAAGAAGCCAAAATGTTATTCCGTAGCGAAACATTTTTAGTTTTATGATACATTTTAAAAGACTGAAAGAATTGTAATCGGTTTTTCTTTGGCCACAAATTCCTTCCTATTTTAAGTTTACATTTTAATATTGTTTGCATTCCTCATTAGCACATTTCATTTATGTTTATATCTAGCAGTGCTTCTTTGTAATTGTTGGGTCAGGAAATACTTAAAAGGGAATATTTGAATTATGATAGTAACCATAGCCATATTCTAACAGATGGCTCTCTCTAGTGATAGGAGAATAAGGGTTTCAGGACAGGAGGAGGCAGATGAGAAATAGGTTGGTGATAAAAGCAAGAAAATTAATGCAAAAGATTAAAAATATAGACGGGGCCAACATACCTCAGTAGCACCAGCAGTAATTTACCTAAAAGTACCAGTTCGCCCACATGTGATGTACTGCAAAGACAATTTTATTCCAGACATAAATTAGAAACATCAGTTGTTGGTTCTCAAGGTGGCCTTCTTTTGGCAGTTTATCAAAAAGAATAATTCTAGTACTGCATCAGTTTTCACCAAAAGCATAAAGCCAGACAACTGACATGCATGTTTTCATTAACTTGTATTCCTCAATAATCAGCTGATATTGTTGAATAGTAAACCTGTTTTAAAATATGTTCTATAAACCAGAAGAAAAAACATATTAAAGAGGGTTCTTGTTTTGAAAGTACATGTGGGTAAATAAGAATCTCTATTAGTGCAATCAGTGTTTCAGCATTTGATTTTAACAGATTAAAACAACCCATTTAATCTTATTAATACATCTATCAATTTTTATCACAAAATGTGTATAGCATAAAATTTTTCATTCTTAAGTGTACAACTCAGTGGCATTAATTACATTCACATTGTTGTGTGACCATTACCACTGTCCATATCCAGTACTTTTTCATTATCCCAAACAAACTCTAAACCCATTCAACAATCATTCCCCATTGTCCCTCCCCTAAGCTCCTGGTACCCTCTAGTCTATGAATTTGCCTACTCTATATATTCAATATAAGCAGAATCATATAATATTTGTCCTTTTGTGCCTGGCTCATTTCACTTAGCCTAATGTTTTCAGTGATCCATATTTAGTGTGCATCAGAATTCCATTCCTTCTTGTGGCAGATCAAGTCAGTACTTATTAGTGGATTCTGTAGTTGCATACTTGCTTACTGACTGTTTATTTGTAATCTCAAAATCAGTACTCAGGATTTTCATGGTCGTTCACAGACAAATGCAGAGCAACGAAGAATTTCAGTTGCCAAGAGAGCACATTGCAGCTGAGCTAACCCAAGGGGCTGCTCCACCATCTTGTTTCAGCTCTCATGCTATAGATTGTCATCCTTTTCACAGTCTATTTAGTGCCACAGTGTTGCGTTTTCATACCTTTTGATGATTTCACCGTTTAAGATGGCTGGTCCCTAGACATAGTGCTGAAGTGCTAGCTAGTGTTCCTCAATTCAAGACAGCTCTGATGTGCCTCACAGAGAAAATATGTGTGCCAGATAACCATCACTGAAGCATGAGTTACGGTTCTGTTGGCTGTAGTTCAATGTTAAGAAACCAGGAATATATGTTAGTAAGATGTCTTTAAGCAGAAATATACAGAAAACAAAATCAGGTATAAATCAGTTGATGAAATGTGACCAGAAGTTGTAAGGACCATTACCCCAAACTTCCCCCAGGAGGAATAGTTGAATATTTGCTAATTTAGTGTTTGCTATGATTTTTATAGAACATGACTACAGCAAATATTTTATCTAGTCATCTGTTAATGGGCACTTGGTTTGTTTCCGCCTTCGATTATTGTGAATAACATTGCACTGAATGTGGGTATACAAATATGTCTTTGAGATGCTGCTTTCAATTCTTTCAATACTTAGAACTGGAATCTCTGGGCATATGGTAACTATGTTTAACTTTTTAAGGAACCACCACACTCTTTTTCCACAGCAGTTGTACCATTTTACATTCCCACCAGCAACATACAAGGGTTCTAATTTCTCCACATCCTTGCCAGCACTTTTTTCTTTTTTTTAACTAGCCATCCCAGTAGGCGTGACGTGGTATCTTACTGTGGTTTTCATTTTCATTTCCCTAATCACTAATGATGTTGGACATTTTTTCATGTGTTTATAGGCCATTCGTTTATCCTCTCTGTAGAACTGTTCATGCAAGTTCCTTACATAGTTTTTAATTGGATTATATGTCTTTTTGTACTTGAGTTATAGGAATTCTTTATATATTATGGATATTAAACCCTTATCAGATACATGATTTGTAATTATGTCTCTCAGTCTGTGGGTTGCCTTTTTACTCAGTGTCCTTTGAGGCACAGACATTTATAATTGTAGTGAAGTCAAAATCTCTTCTTTTGCTGCCTTTTCTTTTGGTGTCACCTATTACTTTTTAATTGCTTGTAAATATCTGAGTATACAGGGCTCCAAACAATTACAGAATTGTAAGAATGTTTTTTCATAAATGGAACCTAGGGGAAAGCACTTTATATTTGAAGCCTGGGAAAATTAATGTACTTAAAGGGTTTTGGAAATAAATAAGAACCCCCCCCCAAAAAAAAAAAGGTCATATAAGCTTTGTGTATTTGTCTATTCTAGAAAATATTGATACAGATAAAATAGAAACAAGAGATAAATTCTTTCTAATATTAAAAGTAGTTAAACGTTATTGATATCATTATTAGAATGAATGTTTTGTTCTGTTCTTAAAACTTTTGACCTCAACCCAACCTAGATTTCTGTAGTGTTTCTTTCTCTCAATGGGAAAAAACAGAGCACAGCTGTGCTTTTCCAAGGGGCTAGGGTGCGTACTACTCTGGGGAAGCAATTGGAACTTATATAAAGCCTTTTGGTCAAATTGCATCAAAAAGAGAGCATCATTTGTTAGCTCCATCACAGGGTACCGTGATAGACCCATACTTTTTAGGGAAATCAGTAAGTTACAGAGGATGGCTGAATGCCTATGCATACATGCTTCATCTTGAATTTATTCAAGGAATATTTTTTAGCTGTTGTCAATATTCTAAGCAGTAGTTTTAGAATAGTGAGAGAAAAAAAATCCCTCTCCTAGAATATACAGTCTAATGAGAGAGACAGAAATACTGAGTTCTATAAGTAAAATATAATTGTGATAAGTACTGAAAGGAAAAGTGGTCTGAGAGCAGTTAATGGGAGATACTGATTTAGTCAGGCAAGTCTTCCCTGGGAATGATTAAACTGGTGCTACCCAAGTGAAGGAAGTATAATGAGGAGGAAAGTTGAGAAACCAGCATGTGCTCAGGTCCAGTGGCAGGAAGGAACATGGGCCTTCAGTGAACTGAGAGCAAGACAGTGTGGCTGAAGGGGAGCCTAAGGCCAGGTCATGTGAGTTTCAGAGGTCACCTTGGAGACTTGGTCCTTCATTTGAAGAGCAGTGGAAAAGCCATTGAGGTTTTCTAAGCGATGGGGTAACATTCCCAGATTTGCTTCTTGTAATGATCCCTCTGAATGCAAAATGGAAACAGGTTAGAAGTGAGTCAGAGCTGATGTTGGGAGACCAGACAGGAGGCTGTGATGGGAATCCAGGTGATATTATAAGGTGAAATCAATACAAATTGCTAGTGGTTAGATATTGGTAAGGACTGGAGGGGAGGAAGACATAGCAGTCTAGGGAGACTTCTAAGCCTCTGCTATAAATGCCAGGAAAAATTTGGTGCCCCTCACTGGGATAGGGAATAAGGGAAGAAGACCCAGGTTTGGAAGGGCAAGGGGAGGGAGAGCCTGGGGCCAGTTCTGAGCATAAGTTTGAATTGCCTTTGAAAAATTATCCAAGAAGACATATTACATAGGCAGTTATTTCTACAGGTCAGAAGCTAAAGAGGTGTCCTGGCTAATGTTAAAAAATCTGAACTCATTTTTGGAGGTAGTAGTCAAAGGAGGAATGTTGTGACATGGATCACAGGGAGAGGGCTTTAAGAAGGGACATGTGCCGGGCGCGGTGGCTGAAGCCTGTAATCCCAGCACTTTGGGAGGCCGAGGCGGGTGGATCACGAGGTCAAGAGATCGAGACCATCCAAGTCAACATGGTGAAACCCCGTCTCTACTAAAAATACAAAACATAGCTGGGCAAGGTGGCGTGTGCCTGTAATCCCAGCTACTCAGGAGGTTGAGGCAGGAGAATTGCCTGAATCCAGGAGGCGGAGGTTGCGGTGAGCCGAGATCGTGCCATTGCACTCCAGCCTAGGTAACAAGAGTGAAACTCCATCTCAAAAAAAAAAAAAAGAAAAAGAAAGGAGATGTGACTACCCTATCATGTGATGTGCTGTTGTGATCCAGTGAGGTGTGAACTAGAAAACTCAAAGCATCCCTCACTCATTGCCTGCCCATGCCTTACAGATTTGTATCTTCTGAACATGTTCTATGCTTTCCCTGAGCCATTACCTGTCCTTTTGTACCTTCCACCAAAGCGAAGGCAGCGATCTGGCATTTTGTGTAAAGCAGCAGTGATGCCGCTCACTGGAGGGCAGAGTGCATCCTCCCTTGCTCTCCCACCCTTCCTTGGCTGTTTACACCACCTCCCCCCTGGTCTTGCCACTCCTGAGTGCATGTATCTCTGCCTCATTTTACTGGTACACCTCACTGAAGTCACAGACTCTGTCTTAATCATTTTTGAATCTCTAGCACCTGGTCTTATGCCTGAATCATAGTACGTACTCCATGAATATTTGATGAATAAATGAATTATTGAACAAATGAACCGAACAATCTATTAATGAGTCTGAAAGGGGCTTCCTAAGTTTACATTTCTGGTGATGAGGATGAAGTTTATGATGGAGTGTGATGTAGGCATGCATGGCTTTCATGAACAGAGGCATTGCAGTATTTAAAACAGAGGAACAAAACTTTAATAGTTGATCATTTGGGTCTGCCTTCAACTGTGACACGGATCTCAAAGTTCCCAAAGATCTTATCCTCTGGTATTACTATCACTGGGGACGGAGGAAAGGTGGGAAATAGGGAATAATAAAGGAAACATTCTTTCCAATTTTTTTTTATTAAACATTGGGGTGAAGATATGAGTTAATACTTTAACGTAGAACTTTTCTTATTACAAACTCAAAACTTTTCAAATATGTATTAAATGATTAATTATTCAATCTTACCTTGAAATAGCTTATCATATATTGCTACAGATCACTGCAAGTATTCAAATTTCTTATCAATTCACTACACATATTAAAACTCCCACTGAAGCCTGTAATGACATTTTTTTCCATTTTTTTTTTATAAATTCTGAAATGAAGTTTCAGTATTACTCTTTTATATCTTGGCTGATATTTTAAAATTAAACACATATTAAAGACTTGCTTATACTACCTCAAGTAGTAGCCCAATATAAAATGTTTTCTGGATGATCTTTCACTGTCCTCATCGTCTGAACTTTGTATCATTTTGGTTCACTGACTGTTGGCGAGAGTGAGAGAGGGTTGATGTCTTAGTGGTACTTCATATGCTTCTGTGGACACTCTGAGTGTCTCTCCGGGAGGAAGGTGACTCCCACCCACAGTGTCCTGTGTCTAAAGCGCTAGTTGTGTGATGGCAGCTCCATTAGAAGAGTACACAACTCAGTTGCCATCGGTTACCTCTTGTCATGTTTTCATGGGGCGCTGCCTCTTTGTTTGTGTCCCCCGTTGCTGGGGTCATTGTGCTGGTGCAGTCCAGTTGTCCTCAGTGGGGGCTCTCCCCGGGCCAGCCTGCCAATGTTACAGTGCCATTGAGGTCCCTCTGCACCTAACGTTCTGAAGTGGGCCGTGTGTTCCAAAGTCCGTCCCACCGTGGTGCAGGCTGGGATCAGAGGATTCTCATGGAGGCCAGGGGTGGTTGGAGGTATGGGGAGCCCCACCATCCCCTACCACAGGGAGTGGTGGATCTTCCTGAGCCACTGGAGGTGACTTCTGTGCCTGGACCCTTGCCCCAGCAGGGTTAGGGCCAGCGGCAGATGGAGACAGCATTTCTGATGAGAGAAGTCAGGGACGTAGGATGAAGTGGTCAGCTGCCCCTTCGGTGGTGGCTTTTGTTTCTCCTCCTCTCTCCCAGCCCTCTTCCCCTCCTCCTCCTTTCATGTGAGGATTTCTTCTCCTTGGCTTACTGGGAAGCTGTTGTGTGGTTTCTGCACCCTTTTCTTCCCACTTCTCCCCGCTCCTTCCCTTCCTTTCCCTTCCCTCTCACTCCCTTCCTTCCTTCTCTCCATCTCTCTGCTCCTCTTTCCACCTCCTGCTACCCCATACATCTCTTTTCCAGCCGCTGAGAAGCCTCTTCCTAAGATTTCCGTTGTTTTTTCTTTTTTTTTTTTTTTTTAAATTTCTGGGTAAGTATGAGGGACTGAAGTTCAAAAGAAGAAAAAAGTCCTCCTTCCATGCCTTATTTTTCCTATGAAAACCCAGGCCTCCCAACAGCAGCTAGAGGCCGCAGACGGCCTGACCGTGAAAGCAGCGCCCCCTGCAGGTGGCACACGTGCTGCCGGCCTCACCATGAACCCACTGTTCCCAGCAGTGAATCTGTCTGGGTCTGCAGCGACCTCAATTCTTGCCTCCTCAGAAGAAATAATTTGAATGAGAGGCAGAAGGAGAGACTGAGTCAAATGTTACAGCAGGAGTGAAAGTTTATTAAAAAGCTTTAGAGCAGGAACAAAAGGAAGTAAAGTAACCTTGGAAGAGGGTGAAGCAGGTGACTTGAGAGATGAAGTGTGCGATTTGACTTTTGACTCGGGGTCTTACACGCTGCCATGCTTTCTGGGGGATTGTGTCTCTTTTCCCGATTCTTCCCTTGGGGTGGGCTGTCTGCATGCGGGCTGGCCTGCCAGCACTTCGGAGGGGAGCATGCACAGTGTGTTTACTGGAGCTGTACACATGCTCACTTGAGGTGTTCCTCCCTCACCAGTCCGGTATTCTTAGAAGGCCATACCAGTTAAACTCCACCATTTCGCCTCTTAATGCACCTGCTTGAGCCCACTCACCCAGCTCTTGAGATCCTGTCAGGAAGCTGCTGATCCCCAGTTTCAGGTTTTTCTATTAGGAGACCGCCTTTTCCTGGCACTGGCTGACACCAATTATTATTCTAGAGAAAGTATAAGAACTGCCTGACCATCACCTGAGGGCCACCTGACATTCCTGGTGGCAGTGAGAGGGACCTCTCCTGCCCTGAGCACGTCTGCCTGCCTGCTGTGACACCACCACTGCCTATTTTGCATCTGGCTCTCTTCATTCCTAACTGGCCCTCGGAGACAGAGGAACCTGAGACTCTTGAATAAAGAAAAGCAACGTCATAAGTAGAAAATAGTTGATTTTCATCTGCAAAGGGCAGAAGCACTCCAGAATGGAAATTGTGTTTTTACACAAAAGTAGTGTAGAGAGACCATCTTCCCACCTGAATGAGGCTAGACGAAGAGAAATCTAAGAGAAGGTACAGTGGCACAGAGGAGGTTTTTTAAGCTACAAATAAGAAGTCATTCAGTTTTATATATAATGACAGACGAAAGGTAGATACAAGCCCCCCAAACCAGAATTATTTGCTTCCCTCCTTTCCCCCACTTCTTTTTAAAATAGTATTTATTCCTCTTTGTCAATCTGTCGTAGTGATAAGACTTAGAGTTGGAGTAGAAAGTCACTTCTAACCAGACCTACCACCTCACGCCTGTAATCCCAGCACTTTGGAAAGCTGAGGCAGGAGGCTTGCTTGAGCCCAGGAGTAAAAAGTCCAGCCTGGGCAACAAAGACCCTGTCTCTACGAAAAAATTAGCTAGACAGAGGGGTGTCCACCTGTGGTGCTAGCTACTTGTGAGGCTGAGGTGGGAGGATCACTTGAGCCCAGGAGTTCAAGGCTGTAATGAGTCATGATTGCACCACTGCACCCCAGCCTACTACATGACAGAGCAAGACCCTGTCTCAAAAAAAAAGAAAGAAAGTAATTTCCCGACATTTTAGCAGAGGAAGTGAGAGGAGGGAAGTTCTGGAAGAAATGAGTAACCTGCTGCGATGGTGCTCCTGAGTTAGACTCACAGTAAGAGAAGTTCCGAGACTGAGCACACAGAATATAGGGACTGCCTATACCCGAGAAAGGTGCAAACACCTAAGAGGGGAGTGTTAACACAAGAACTGAGGGAACACTTCCCAACTCAGTTCTTCAGTTGTCTTCTTTTTGCAAAACCCTGGCTCTCATTTTGGACTACTCTTAGAAGAGGGAAATAAATGATATTTTATTGTCCTTTCATTTGGCAGATATTTATTGAGCAACTTCAGTGTACTAAGCCCTGTTCTAGGCACTGAGAATACAACAGTAAACAAAATAAAAATCCCTTCCTTCATGGGGCTTACAGTCCAGTAGTAGGTACAGGTGGGTGGCATAGCAGAAAAACTGAGGGCGGCATTGTGAAACAGCCCTGCCTGCAGTGCCGCCAGAGAGCAGAGCTTGGATCCCATCCCTGACACTTGTATATGACAACAGCAAAAGTAGTACTTAAAATAAGTTGTTGACTGGGTGCGGTGGCTCCCTCCTATAATCCTGTAAATTACAGCACTTTGGGAAGCAGTGTGGGTGGATCACAAGGTCAGGAGTTCAAGATCAGCCTGGCCAATATGGTGAAACCCCGTCTCTACTAAAAATACAAAAATTAGCCAGGTGTGGTGTCAGGTGCCTGTAGTCCCAGCTACTCAGAAAGCTAAGGCAGGAGAATTGCTTAAACCCAGGAAGCGGAGGTTGCAGTGAGCCGAGATCACGCCATTTCACTCCAGCCTGGGTGACAGAGTGAGACTCCGTGACAAATAATAATAAGTTGTTACCTCAATGAATTTCCTCAAGGGCTTTAATAGCGCCCTTGGTAGCCACGTTGGCCTCCTTTTGGTACATTGAGGATCCAAACTCATTCCTGACTCAATGTCTGTTATTTGTGCAGGAAGATGACTCTTTTGAGCCTTGTTGTCTCAGCTCTAAATATTCCTTGCTCAGAGAGATTTTGCCTGACCATCTGTTTTAGGCTGTTCTTGCATTGCTGTAAAGAAATACCTGAGACTGGGAAATTTATATATAAAAAAGGGAGGTTTAATTGGCTCATGGTTCTACAGACTGTACAGGAGGCATAGCACCAGCATCTGCTTCTGGGGAGGCCTCAGGAAGCTTCCCATCATGGCAGAAGGTGAAGGGGGAACAGGCACATCACATGGCAAAAGCAGGAGCAAGGGGGGAGGGGGTGCGCCACACACTTAAGTGACCACTATCACCGGGAGGACACCATTGAGACCAAGGGGATGGTGCTGAACCGTTGATTAGAAATCCACCCCCAAGGCTGGGCTTGGTGACTCATGCCTGTAACACCAGCCTTTGGGAGGCTATGTGGGTGGATTACTTGATTGCTACTCAGGAGTTCGAGACTAGCCTGGGCAACATGGTGAAATCCTGTCTCTACCAAAAATATAAAAAATTAGTTGGGAGTGATGGTGCATGCCTGTGGTCCCAGCTACTCAGGAAGCTGAGGTAAGAGAATCACTTGAGCCCAGGAGGTGGAGGTTGCAGGGAGCCATGATTGTGCCACTGCACTCCAGCCTGGGTGACAGAGCAAGGCCCTGTCGAGGGGGAAGAAAAGAAAGAAGTCCATCCCTGGGATCCAGTCACTCCATCAGGCCCCACCTCCAACACTGAGAATGACAATTTGACATGAGATTTAGGAAGGACGCACAACCAAACTGTATGATCTAAAATCTGCAGATCCTAGAGCTGATCAGATCTAGGATAGATGGACAGACTCCTGCTACTTCCCTCCGCCTTTTATCACGTGTGTGTTTTCTCCCTAGTAAGCCTCCTGCCCGCATTAGTGTAGGCTCTGGGAGGGCAGGAACCTGGCCTGTCTGGTTTACCTTTGCATTGCCAGCTCCTAGAACACTGCCTGGCATTAGTTAAGCGCTTGATGAACTAATTAATTTTAAAGTGCCATTTTCAGCGTTATTTCCTACTGCTTCTCTGCATACACTCCACACCAGCCAAATTAACCTTTCTCTTCCCTGGGTCTTTCCACTGCTGTGCCTTTGCTCCTAATACTTCCCTTCTCCCTCCCTCAGGCCCAACCCAAAGATACTTTCTCCCTGCCGACTTGTCTTACTGTTAAAGAATGACGTTTCCCCCATAAATTCCATAGCAGCAGTCTCCAACCTTTTGGGCACCAGGGACTGGTTTTGTGGAAGACAATTTTTCCACAGACCTGGCAGGGTGTGGGGATGGTTTCAGGATGAAAGTATTCCACCTCAGCTTATCAGACATTAGTTAGATTCTCATAAGGAGCATGCAAGCTAGATCCCTCACATGTACAGCTCAGCTAGGCTTCACACTCCTGTGAGAATCTAATGCTGCTGCTGATCTGACAGGAGGCGGAGTTCAGGCAGTAACGCTCACTCACCTGCCACTCACCTCCTGCTGTGGGGCGCAGTTCCTAACAAGCCATGGACTGTAATACAGTCAGTGGCCCCAGGCTTGGGGACACCTGCTCTATAGTACTTCTTTTAGATCTCAATCATTTGGTACTTACTGTGTCTTTATATGTTTTTTACTCCAGATATACCGTAAATGCCTAGAGTACAGAAAATACCCTTGTAAAGTTATCCATAGTGTCTAGCAAAGTGTGTGAGTGTGTGTGTGTGTGTGTGTGTGTGTGTGTGTATGACAGATGGAGTCTCGCTCTGTCACCCAAGCTGGAGTGCACTGGCGTGTTCTTGGTTCACTGCAACCTCTGCCTCCCGGGTTCAAGCAATTCTCCTGCCCAGCCTCCCAAGTAGCTGGGACTACAGATGCCCACTAGCACGCCTGGCTAATTTTTGTATTTTTAGTAGAGACAGGGTTTCACCATGTTGGCCAGGCTGGTCTCAAACTCCTGAGTAACAATAAAGCAATCTGCCCACACGGCCTCCCAAAGTGCTGTGATTACAGGCGTGAGCCACCACGCCAGGTTGCAAAATACTGTATGCATAACTCGCACTCGGTATCTGTTTCTGGTTTGTTAATGTGTGCTCTTTCTGGCACATGGATCAGAGCTCAGTTTCCTGATGTGGATTGACCTTATGTTTTGGGAGCTTAACATGTAAAGTTAATGAAAAAGATTCAGTTTTGCAGACTTCTTTCAGTTTTACTCCAATAGTACTGCTGTATGTTAATATTCCATGTATGATATTTCTTGTAGTGTTCTTGAGAAATTTCCTAAGGAGTTAATGAAACTGGGTGATTGCCAGGATAGTATGAGATTAAAGTAAAACAAATATGAGACTGCAAATGGAATGAACTGTTTAAGCTGTGTATTACTATATTGGGATCAGACAGAGCAGTAATCATGCAAGCAATACATCCAAGCTTTATTCTGGCCAACTAGGGAGAGCTATTTTTCGTTTTTAATAAAAGTCAAAAACAGTTTAAGATCATATATTGTCTTTAAAAGGCTTAGTGTGGCTAAATTAGCATATTGCTTTTTACTTCAATTAACATGCTCAAGGGCGTTGGTCTCTTCAGCTAAAAATAACTCTTCTTTGCAATATAAAATAAAGTCCCTGGAATAAATTTCTTTCTTTCTTTTTACCGTGTTGCACAGGCACCGCGCTGGCATGATGGCTCGCTGCAGCCTCAATCTCCTGGGCTCGGGCGACACTCCTGCCTCAGCCTCTTAAGTAGCTAGGAATATAGGCGCGTGCCACCACAACCGCTTAATTTATTCTTATTTTTTAGAGACAGGGTTTCACTCTGTCACCTAGGCTGGAGTGCACTAGCATGGTCATAGCTCATCGTAACATCGAACTCCTGAGCTCAAGCAGTCCTCCCACCTCGGGCTTCCAAGTAGTTGGATTTACAGCATGTGAGACACCATGCCCAGCCTGGAGTAGATTTCTTTATTGAAAATTTGGTAAATGGAGAAAAACTATTTTTTATGTGGTGATTCTATTCCAAGATTAGGGCAGGTGGTAAGGAATGGGTCAGTCAACTGTAAGACCAAGTAGGGCTCCAGACTTCCCCCACGTGACAGAGGTCACAAGACCTAGAGATAGTAGCTTTGCTGGCACTGCTCTGGATCGAAGAAGGGGAACACACTTGAATGTGTCTTGCTGTTTAAAGCATTTTATGAACTTCTGTTCTTAGACATTTCCAGAACTGAAACTGAACCACACAATTATTTTTATTATATCACATGAGTGATGATTTTCGTTTTATATTTTTCCCCTTTTCCTCCCATGAACCCCAAGCTTATTTAATAGGGTTATGTTGGGGAGGGCTCTGAAAAGGTTGCTTAGTTTTCCCTGGGTTCTGGCATCTGACACTTTTCTGAAAGAAACAAGTGGAGGATGAAGGGAAACAAACAAGAAGGTCCTATTTAGAGACCCTCAGCCTCGTTGTTAAAGCACACTTGTGAATTTGGATCAGTAGAGGTGCAGTAAGAGTATTACCTGAGCCAACATGCATACCTGCAGGTGTGGCAGCCTTGTCTAATGTCATCATCACAGACATCATCTGTGCCCCTCTACTTTGAAACAGACACCACTTCAAGAGAAGCAGCGGAATTAGCAGTTTATAAACTCCCCACTTCCTGTCTGCTGAAGCTGTATGCCACTCTCCACTTACCTGGGCACTGCAGTGCAAAAGTAACTGACAATCAGTCGTTTAGAGGGGGATTTGAAGGATTCTGAGCTGATGCTGGAAGCTTATGAAAGGTGTCGTGCTAAATACCATCTCCAATACTCCATGTTATTTAATCCTCATAACCTGTGAGTCTGGAATTTATTATGCTGCTTTTAAAGATGAGGAGACCAAAGCCCAAAGTTTTGCACATAGGTGTCTCTCTGTCCAAAGCTCAGAATTTTTCAGCTACATAAAGGCTTCCACCTTGACTATGAAATTTGAATTTTCAGGCAGTTACACACAGTATAGAGCTTTGGAGCCTAATAATGGTTTCAGACACAATATATATTTGGAACTCTCACTGACTCATCATCATTGTTTGCAATAACACAATCCCTGAGACTCGTCAATTTAAAGAACCAAGATTTATTTCTTACAGTTCTAGAGACTGAGAAGGCTAAGATCAAGGAGCCCACATCTGGTGGGAACCCTCCTGCCACATCATCTTATGGTAGAAGGCAGAAGGGTGAGAAAGAGAGAGAAAGAGAATGTGCGTGAGCACAAAGGGGCTGAAACTTGCTTTCATAACAAATCCTCTCTCAAGATAACCCACTCCTATGAACATTAATCCATCTATGAGGGCAGCATGACCTAGTCAACAGTTATTAGACTCCACCTCTCAGCACTGCTGCATTTGGGATTAACTTTCTAACACATGTACTTTGGGAGACATATTCAAATCATAGCACTAATCATATATCATCTCATAAGAATTATCATTTAAACTAAGTGAGATGGCCAGGCTCATGCCTGTAATCCCAGAACTTCAGGAGGCTAAGGTGGGCAGATCTCTTGAGCCCAGGAGTTCAAGACTAGCCTAGGCAACATAGCAAAACCCTTGACTCTACAAAAAATACAAAAATTAGCCAGGTGTGGTAGCATGTGCCTGTGGCACCAGCTATCGAGAGGCTGAGATAGGAGGATCCACCTGAGCCCAGGGAAGTTGAGGCCACAGTGAGCCTAGATCGCACCACTGTACTCCAGCCTGGGCGACAGAGCAAGACCCTGTGTCAAAAAAATATAAAATAGGTGAGCGAGACGTGCCTAATATATAAACAACACAAATGGGAAATAAAGTACTCTTAGAAAAACTGGAACTTTGGTTCATATATTTAATTATTCCTCCATATTTGTTTTTCTTCCTGATATCATGACAGTCCTTAAGAGCTCAGCTGTTGAAGACGTAAGGCCGAGTCACTAACGTTGTTAGTGAGCTTCGTGTTGTTGAGTGAGTGAACCTTCATTTCCCTTCTACAGAATGAGGGAATTAGCCCAGACCAGCTGTTTGTAAACATTGTGTTCTCAGAACCCTTTTTTACACTCAAATCACTGACAGTCCCAACGAGCTTTTCTTTATGTAAGTTATATCTGTTGATATTTACCCATATTAGAAATTAAAACAACTTTTGTAAAATACTCATTTATCAATTTATTTTAAAAGAAATATAAAGCCATCATCTATTATATAAATAACATAAATATTTTTATGAAAAATAACTTTTTTTTTTTTTCAAAAAAAAAGTGAGAAGAATGACATTGATTTGCCTGCTTACAAATTCCTTTAATCTGGCAT
The DNA here is from genome assembly GCF_001604975.1 of Cebus imitator. Taxonomy (NCBI): domain Eukaryota; kingdom Metazoa; phylum Chordata; class Mammalia; order Primates; family Cebidae; genus Cebus; species Cebus imitator. The sequence goes on along the minus strand of NW_016107319.1, from coordinate 13,295,395 downwards.
TCACTTTTCTTCTTCTTACATTTAGTCTGTTGTGATGGGTTGTTTTTGGGGAGGTATATGAAAAAAATTTAGCCTCACCCAGATATATGGTTAGAAAAAAGAGGATCTAACAGACTCCTTGAAAAAGTTTTGGGGTCACCATGGAGCCCTCAGACCACACTTTAAGAACCGCTCACTAAGGTGATCTTCAAAACCAACCCAGACCCTAATTCTGCCTGGCTTTGGGGAAGCCTCACTCAAGGTCTGAATCTGTTTCCTCATTCAAGAAAGGCTTAATCTATATATCAGATGCTGGAAAAGCAAAGCTAGACAGAACATAGTCCCTGAAAGGGCTCATAGTCTAATCGCAGAATACGTACAGAGCCTCCCACATGCCATTTACTGTACTTGACGCTTTTGTATAAATCATCTTATTTATAGACAATTGTATTTTAAAGCAGATATTATTGTCACTCTTTCATAAATGATGCAGCTGCCTTGGCAGAGAGAGAGATCTAGTAAGTTATCTAAGATCCCATCACACTGAGAAATGGGCCTCAGGTCTGAGTCGAGGACCCTCCTCACAGTGTATGCTGTTTTCATTATAGCACATTTCTCCTCTCATCTGCAGAATGATGGAGATGGAAGCGTCTCCAGGGCTCCCTATGGTTACGATCATATAGTGCTACCATATCAGTGAGATAACTTATTCTCATAGCTATGAGAACATGTGGTTAGAATGTGTTCAAAAAAGGAGTACAGTATTATAAATTAATATCCTAATCACTTCCCCTAAAGTGAGATTAAAAGTCTCTTTATTTTTTTTTATTTAGCTGAAAGATGAACAAGGACCAGCATTTCACCAGTCAGTAGTAAAAACTGAAAGTATCTACACCGTGGTGGCTACTGTGTAGAATCGAAGGAAATGAAACATATAAGTTCCATCCTCTAGAATTCTATAGTGTAGTTGGTGAGGTACTGGACAAGTAAGACCTAGATGCATTAATAGTGGCCCAACAAGGTGAAGACAAATGACAAGTGATAGGTGTTACAGATGGGCACTGCAGGAGTTTAAAAAGCAGGTGGTTCTTCTGGACTGCAGCAGTCAAGGAGTGCTGCTGGGCAAAACTGTGTAGCTTGGAAGCCATGTTGTCCTGAGAGGGTCAGAATTGGATGGGTATAGTGAAGCAGGTGGCACGACCCAGGCGTGAGATACAGGAAAGGGGATGGGTCTCTGCAATCCAGAGTTGAAGCTGTCAAACCACAGGGCCCAAAAAACTGCAGGCTTGTGTTTCAGAGGGAGGGGGCTGTTTCTTTTCCCCTCTCCTCTTGCTCCCTCACCATTTCCGCTTCCCCTCCTTTCCTCCATGCTGGTCCCCTGCCTTTCTCCTCTCATCTTTTTGTTTCTGCTTGACCCTTTCTCTTTCCCTTTCTTTTGCTCCATAACCCTTCCTGATCTTATGTAGAATGAGTGGGCCAATATCATTTTTATTGAATAAAAATGCTGCATCCCATTGTCTTATGTTTGAAATTAGGCATCTTAAGGCTTTTACAGACTTTTCCAGAGAGAACACAGACTGGTCAAAGTTGGTTTTTTTTTGTTTATTTTTTTTTTACTTCGGTGTGAACTTCTGTGCTCTTAGAGATGGTTGCTCTAAATTGAAAACTTTTTTTGTCTTAAAATCATTGAAATTTCAGTTCCAGAAATTACTCGGAGGAATGACTTTGCTTTATTATTATTTTTCCCTGATGGCTTGTCTTAGTTTGTTTGTGCCACCGTTCACAAAGTACCTGAAACTTAGTAATGTATAAACAATAGAAATTTAGTTTCTTACAGTCCTAGAGGCTGAGAAGTCCAAGATGCAGGTGCCAGCAGGCTGAGTGTGTGGTGAAGGCCGTCATCTGCTTCCAAGATGGCACTTTGTTGGTGCTTCTACCAGAGGAAAAGAACACCATGTCCTCACGTGGCAGAAGGGACAGAGGGCCACACTCACCCCCCTCAACCCTTTCATCGGGGCCCTGATCCCATCCATGAGGGCTCTGTTCCCACTACTTGATCTCCTCCTACAGGAGGTGATTGTAGCAGGTTATTGAACGGTGAAGCCTAGGCCTCACCTCTTACTAGCACATTGATAGTTAGTGTCAATATATGAATATTGAAAGACACACTCAGACTGTGCCACTACTGTTCCTTTTCCTTGTTGCAGAAAGCATTGCTATCAACTGGCTGCCCCCACCCCTTCCTTTCCTCTCACGCTCTGCCACCCTGCAGCTCTTTGTACAGAGCGTCACAGTGAAGGAGGGCTTGGATTGCACTCGCCTCTCTCTCACAAGGTTGCCAAGAGCCCAGTGTTCTACTCAAGAATCACAGGGACGTCCGTGAGTGGTGGTTCACGCCTGTAATCCCAGCACTTTGGGAGGCCGCGGTGGGTGGATCACCTAACGCGAGGAGTTTGAGAGCAGCCTGGCCAACATGGTGAAACCCCATTTCCACTAAAAAAAAAAAAATTAGCCAGGCATGGTGGCACATGCTTGTAATCCCAGCTACTTGGAAGGCTGAGGCAGGAGAATTGAACCTGTGGGGCAGAGGTTGCAGTGAGCCGAGATGGTGCCACTGCACTCCAGCCTAGGTGACAGAGCAAGACTTA
>NW_016107319.1:13289595-13292718 GCF_001604975.1 Cebus imitator | reverse complement strand
AAAAAAAAAAAACAAAATAGAATCACAGGGAGCTAACGCTTTTAAGGTGTTGTCCTTAACACTTACTGCTTCTAAGCAATGAACACAAAAAACCAACAAATCATTTATCATTAAAGAGAAAGTGTGCAGCTACTTAGTTCTGATTAGAGGACGTTCACAGAATTTTGAAGTAGAGGAGAAGGTTAGAAAATGTCACTTTTGCCCCTCATCTGTCTTGAAAAGGAATTTCATACAAGTGGATTAAGAGGATAAACATTTAGACTATATGTTGACTAATCATTATATTCATGTCATTTGTGTGCAGGTGTAGTGTGTGTTTCAGTGTTGATGTTTTATGGGAAACAAATGTCACTGTTGATATAGTGGCCTGGTGGTGTTACACTTATTTCACCCAGTAATGAATGATGCAGTGGTTCATAGTGTCCTGAACAAAATCTGCTTTGTGACAGATGTTGGGAATCAGTAATAAGAGAGGACACGTGGCTAATCTCTAATAAATTAATTGAGTTCTTTTCCTTTCAGGCAGATGATGTATCAGCTTTTAGATGATTCAAATAGAAGAAACTACCTTTCCCACAGAATTGTGGCATCCAGAAATGTTTTCTAGGGTCTAATTTGATTAGTGAATTTAATCATGTCTATGAGAACAGAGCCTCTCGAGTTTTAGCTGTTTTCTTCTTCCAAAGTAAAAAGAAAAGATAGAAAGCAAGTGTGCTCACTTTATAGGATCACAGATTTCAAGATAGAAAAAGAAATCTGTCAAGATCCTATAAAGTGAGCACACCTGCTTTCTGCCGTCCTTGTCTCTACCCTAACACATTCACACATCTGCTAAAATCACATCTGCCCACGTGGGCCACTCTCTGCCTTTGCCTTGGAAGCACAATTGTGCACCCAGATTTTATCAGAGTAAATGTCCTTCTCTTATACCATCCTGTGACAGCTTCTGGTAACTGGAGTAATGAGACTTTTTGCTTTAGGAAGAATATGACTCCATGATTTGCTGGTTAATACAAATCTTTTATTGTAGTAGGAAAAAGTGATTTCCTGTCACCCTTTACCCAAACAGTAGTCTGGTAACATTTCTAAATTAGCATTTAACTATTGAATTTTAAGAATGTGAACAAAGTTATTAAGTAAAGGAATCCTACCTTTTTGCAGACCCATTTTATAAGTGAGGAAACAAATGGTAGTCGTTTATTGAAAGTAAACAGTGTCTTTACATTTATACCCAAAATGTCCCTTCATTTATACCCAAAATGAAGCAATAATAGCTCACTGAAGGTTTTCTATCTTCTGTTTAACTATCTAAGATTTCCATACCATTAAATTTTCAGAAATTTAGTATTAAAATCTATAGCCTTGCCTACAAATATGAGTCTTGATAGTGAAAAAAAGATTTCACTAGAGAATTTTTTTTTTTTTTTGAGACAGGTTCTCACTCCTGTCGTCCAGGCTGGAGTGCAGTGGCACTATCATGGCTCACCGCATCCTCAGCTTCCTGGGCTCAGGTGATTCTCTCATCTCAGCCTCCTGGGTAGCTGGGGACTAGAGGCACACACCACCATACCCTACTAATTTTTATATTATTAGTAGAGATGGGGTTCTGCTATATTGCCCAGCTTGGTCTTGAACTCTTGGACTCAAGTGATCTGTCTGCCTTAGCCTCCCAAAGTGCTGGGATTACAGGTGTGAGCCACTGTTCCTGGCATTGGGAATGTTGTTCTTCTGTATTCTTTCTGTGAATGTAGCAACTCTGGCAATAAGTCTTAACTAGCATTTATTAAGTGATCATGAGTCTCCAATCTTGCTATTGGGCATTTTAACCTTAACACAGCAGTTAGGAGACCAGAAGCTGAAACCAGACTACCTGGATTCAAATCCTAGCATGCTCTTTTCAGTAAGGTTTGACTGTCTTTTCAAAATGTTTCTTGGAATAAGCAAATTATTGTAGTCTAGTCAACACCTAGAGCCTGTTCCTCTGTCAAAGCCATGTGTAAACTTTCTTACCAAAGCCTGGAATTTAACAATGCATTTTACTAAATCTTAAAATATCCAATGAATTTCTACTAGAATAGCCTCTTGTAGTGGCTCTTCTAGTAAGAACTCAGTGCCAGGCATATTAATGTATTTCTCTGTATCAAGGCTCCCTAGTATCCATATAGATAATATCCAGTGAACTATTTTTCCTTTTTAATCTCCTGCAGTTTGCTCTGTATCTTCCTTACTTTAGTGTGTGGTGTCTAGACACATATCTCAGATGTGCCTCGTGTGAGACAGTAAGCAGTCCTGAAAAGTTGCTTAGAAATCAGTTTTTTAAGTGAATTGTATTGGTACTGGCCTGCCTGGGAAAATTCACAGTTCAAGGAATACTCAGATTAAACCTTTGGTCAAGCAAAACATTTTTGTAATGTGATTTATAACAGATACCCCCAATTTTAACTTTCTCCAAAATCTGAATTTTACAGTGGATGGTGGCTACATGTTTTCTTTCCTGCACTAAACACATATATCCTTGTACATACCAAAAAACTGCTGACTATATAAGTTATATTAAAATCTACTATATAGCTTGATCCAAGATGGCCGTTTAGGAACAGCTCAGGATTGCAGCTCCCAGTGAAAGCGCAGAGGGTGAGTGGACGCCGTATTTTTATTGCCCACAGACTAGGAAATTCCCGGGCAGAGGTGCTCCACGGTCGCCAGCGCGGCTGTTTCGGCCAGCGCAACTGTGCCGGCCGGCGCTGCTGCTTTGCCCCGCGCGGCTGCTTTGTCGGTGCACCGGAGCAGCGGTTCTCCGTACAAAATACACCGGTCAGGGTGCCCTTTCGGCTGGTGATTGGAGCCACGGAAAGTCGCCCATTTGCCTGTTTAAAAAGGGGACTGAGCAGGGAACCAGGACAGTAGCTTCCAGGGCAAAAAAAAAAGCGCCACAAACCTCAGTGCTGCTGTTTAAGCCAGCGCAAAGAGTGGCCCCAGGGGAAAACAAACAGACCCCGGCACCTCTTCAACAGACGACTGGAACACCAACTTAAAAAAGGCTCTGAGGCAGGGAGCCAGGCGATCAGGCTCGGCTGGTCCCACCCCCACAAAAGAACAGCAACCAGAAACTCTGGATTGAGA
>NW_016107319.1:13263866-13285030 GCF_001604975.1 Cebus imitator | reverse complement strand
ACACACTGGGGTCAGTTGGGGGGAAATAGGGGAGGGACAGTGTGGGGTGGGGAGCTGGGGAGAGATAGCAAGGGAAGAAATGCCAGATGTAGGTGATGGGGAGGAAGGCAGTAAATCACACTGCCACATGTGTACCTATGCAACAATTTGGCATGTTCTTCACATGTACCCCAAAACCTAAAATGCAATAAAATAAATAAATGGGAAAAATAAAATAAAATAAAATCTACTATATAAAGGAATGTTTTTAAGAATACTATATATAGAATTTATGGTTTAAAAATTTGTTTCCAGACTTTTAGGACTATCAGTGGTAAATTACAGTTGCCATATGACAAGACTCCTTCTAGATTTTTAGATTGTCACATGTTATTCTGATCTGTGTAACTATGCATTAAAGTCAGTGGATATTGTGATGTTGAAGTCCACAGGCAGCTGTATGAAAACATATCTTTTCTGGAACATCAACTGAGGTGATAAAATCCTGAATTAGCTTTTAACTGTTATAGAATTGACCATATAAAATTAAGAGAGAACAGATGAATGTTGTGGAGACCAATGGGACATTAGTCTCTCTAACACGTTAGTTCAGTGAGGCAGACCACAATGGCATTCTCAGGTGATTTCTAGACCTCCTGGCTGAGTTCTACCCTGGTTATAAATAAACTATCCAAGTACTATAAAAATGATCAGGTGTCAGAACTGTAGCTGGCAAAATCGTCCTTCTACGCATATGTCTTGTCAGTTAAGGAAAAATTAGTAAGACTCTAAAAAAAAATTAAAAACAGTAAACTGGAATAATTTGAATGTTTAAATTGGGGTCCTTTTTATTCTAATTGAGGTTCAAAAGAAAAAACCTGTTTTTCTGCGGGCTGTTTTTTAGGAATATAATAAGCCTGAGACACGGACCATCTGTTATACTGACCATGTAACAAGATGTTAGATTTATTTAGACACGATGCAGTTTGCAGTATCAGATGTAAGGTCTGGTCTTTCAGGTCGGCTGTGATTACATGTGTGCACCACACCAGTCAAGTTATTTAAACTATCTGTTGCAAGATTGACATTATTGCTGCCTACATTCTGACAGTGTAACACACACACATTCCTAGAGGTGGTTTACTGAAGTAATAAATCGTATATTAGCAAACATGTTTTTGAGAGACCTCCTCTTGAGATTCCAGAGACTTCAACCCTGACTGAGCAAAACAAAACAACCTTTGTTTTGTTTATATCTACAAAGAAAAGTACAGCTGAAAGTCTGTGAAATCTGTCAGATTTACCTGCTTGTGTTTGTTACCAGATACTTATCACTCACATAATTGTGGACCTCTGCACCATAAAAAAAATCAGTCATAGGTATGCACCCCACTATCCAGAAGAGTGCACAGACCTTCAGAATGATGAGAGCTATGTGGAGTTTAATCCAGGGCCTAACATGAAATATTTCAAAGGCTTCTTTTAGTAGTTCCTTCTTAAATAATGTCTTACACACCTATAAGATATTTAGTTGACAAGGTACACTTTAGTGCAATATTACTAAAAGATTTTACGTTTAAAAATGTCATTGTTCTTTTCATTGGTTGCCATAGGTGGAAGAGTTGGGAACCTTTTGTGCTTTGGCATTTATAAAATCGGCCTATGTGAAACGATTACATTTATTAAATGTGAGTTCGTGGAAAAAGAAAAGAATGATAAAGGTAGTTCTATTTTCCTTCCCCTTTAGGGTACTGAAACTGTATCAGAAAGGTCTTTGAGGAACTGTTTCTGAGTGACTTTTTGAAATCATGGTTTATTAAAGAATTTTTACCCCACATGCTTTTCTAAAAGCATTTAGCGTAGCTTGCAATAAAAGCACAGATACAGTAAAACTACAAGCCAATCAAGACACAAAAAGGCAAAAAGCAGTAGCTAAAACAGAGAGTAAGATAGATATTTTGTATATTATAAAAGAAGAAAGAATGAAACACCTGAATACTAACAGAAGTTGCATTATTAAACACAATTATTAATTGCTCTCAAATAAAGTGTAGGCCAGGTGTGGTGGCTCATGCCTGTAATCTCAGCACTTTGGGAGGCTGAGGGGAGCAGATCACCTGAGGTCAGGAGTTCAAGATGAGCCAGGCCAACATGGCAAAACCCCATCTCTACTAAAAGTACAGAAATGAGCTAGGCATGGTGGCACGCACCTGTAATCCCAGCTACTTGGGAGGGTGAGGTGGGAGAATCGCTTGAACCAGGGAGGTGGAGGTTGCAGTGAGCCGAGATCATGCCACTGCACTCCAGCCTGGGTGACAGAGTGAGACTCTATCTCAAACAAACAAACAAACAAATAAATAAAAGGTAGAATCATGAATTGTAGAGATTTTTGTTTTCCTAATATTCAAAACTTTTTTAGTTGTGATAAAGAATACACATAACAAAATTTGCCTTCTAACCCTGTTTATGTGCACAGTTCAGTAGTATTGTTACATTGTTGTGCAACCAGTCTCCAGAACTTTTTCATCTTGCAAAACTAAAACTGTACTCAGTAAACTAATTCTGCATTCCCACCCCCCACAGCCCCTGGTAACCACCGTTTAACTTACTGTTGCTATGAGTGTGGCTACTTTAGATAGCTCATATACACAAAATCATGCAGTATTTGTCTTTTTCTAACAGGCATATTTCATTTAGCATAATATGAAGGTTCATTCATGTTGTAGTATGTGTCAGAATTTTCTTTTTAAAGCTGAATAATATCCCATTGTCTACATTTACCACATGCTTATCCATTTATCTGTCAATGAACTCTTGGGTTGCTTCCATCTTTTGCCTATTGTGAATAATGTTGCTATGAATGACAAATATTGCCTTCGTGGCCTGCTTTCACTTCCTGCAGAGATTCATTAAGTAGAAGTTAGCTTTAAGAAAGAAGCTTTTTCCAGGCCTAAAGTTCAAGGCCTGTGTATCACGTGAGTCTTAATAAGAATGATGAGTGACGAAAAATGGAAGTCATCTTCAGAAGCCGTCTTTGCAAAGATGCAGAGATTTTCTACAAAGGGCTATTTCTTGGCACAGAGTTCAGTGGAGGCATAATGCTAAATAATATCTGCGAAATGCACTGCCTTGGAGGCCTGCCTCTGTGACTTCCTAGTGGTCTAGCTGAATTTCAGGGGTAACACCTCAGGAGACCATTAAGGAGCTGAATGGTAAGCATGCCCTTAAAACTAGCCACCTCAAAGGTGAACTCAGTGGAGGCTTTGACAAGATCAAGGCAACCTCAGAATAGAGGTTGCTGATGAGAACCTGGAATGGGTGGGAAATTCACACCATCCCACAGGTTTAGACACTGAAAGGTGGACGAGCCTAGCTTGTGTTCTCACTGTGGTAGATGGCCACCACATGAAGTATCCATGAACATGTTCCAATTCATACTTAGAGCTCGCGAGTTCTGCAGGCGTTCATAGCTGTAATGCTTTGTAGTTTGGGCGAATCAAATATCTACTTCTGTCAAAGTACATGAATATGATTCTGTGATTACATTTAGTTTGGGGCAATAATTTCTAAAATCAACTACTTCTAGAAGGTCTTCTAGATACCCAGATGGTAAGCCAGTACTTACAAAACAAGGGTGTTCCTTCTGACAGCCATTGGCTAATAGGTTCAAAGGACTAGTCTCATAATGTGAAATAGGGCAACACAGTTGACATATAATGATGGCAAGACAGCATGAGTGGGTCCTGTAGATAAAACAGTTGCCCAGATTGCTTAGGTGCTAAGTTAAAAGCAGGCAGCCAGCACCCAAGTCATTTAAATTTTGAATGCTCTACCTACACTCTGATTTTAATGGGTTTTTTCTAATTCCCACTATTATTATGTGAATTAAACCCCATTTCTAACCCCAAATTCTCTCCAAAGCAAGGAAAAAATATTGTCTAACTCTCATTATTCACTTTAGTCCCAAGTGAGTAAGATTTGGAGAAGTTAGATAATTTTAACATAATAGTTTAAAACTATTTCCAAATGATCATATGATTTCAGTTTTAGTATAATCGATGTTCTAAGAGAAGACCAGATGAAGTTATAGCTACAAATAAAATTGGTTTCCTCATTTGAGAAAGTTTCAAGTTTACAAAACTATTGAAGTGTTTTTTAAAAAATATTTTGGAACTATTGTTGTCATAGATTTTAACACAGCCTCCTTAGAATTGGAACTGCGTCTCTAGACCCACTTTGGCTGCTGTGTTTATTTATCCAAAAGTAAAGTTTTTATTCTGTTCCTGCAAATAAGAAGATATTTAGAAATGGCTTACACATGCAAGAATATTAGTACTCACGGTTCTTACATAGAGACTAGCAGCCATCAGTTATTCAGGTCTGATGTTCATTATACAGCTGTTTTCTACATCAGTAATCTGTTACCACATTTGTGTTAGTCCACTTTCAAGGGTGACTTTTGATCATGCATCTACTTTTGTTTTACAGAAGCATTATACAAGCTTGTTTCTCTTTCCCAAAGTAGTCAGTATATTTTTACATTATTCTGTTCAAAATGAGCTAAACTTACATGAATAAAAAGCATGTAGCAAAGAGTATATTCTGTGAAGTGATATTGCAAAACTAATAGCAATGTCACGCCAAAAATATTGTCCTAGTTTCAACTTCCTTGGATGTACATTTCTATACATTTAATCTAATTGTGCAAAAAATTGCACAATTAATTGCACAAAAAATGTGCAAAATGATGTGATATAAAAGGCATTTTCAAGATGACCTATGTTCTTGAAATTTCAAGCTATATTGAATGCTCAGTACTCTTCAGTTAGAGACTTCAATTTCATGCCATGGAAACAGCAATGGAATTTGAAAACACAAAATCTTACCACATAAGGGGGAGCAAAGAGTAAACAAATGAGTGGCTATAATAACAAAACATCAGAGGTACTGAATAGAGTTGTATGACTCCGGAAAAAAGAGCTAAAAATGATTACTCAGGCCGGCATATGGAGAAAGTAAAGGCATAAGTTTTGTAGTAAAAAACCTGGGTTTGGATCCTGGCTTCACATGTACCTAAAATTCCTTACCATGAACATGAGAATAATTCCTCACTCGGCATTGCGAGATTTAGCAAGAAGAAATTTAGCTCTGATGTATGGCTGGGCAATTCATAAATGATAGCTATGGAGACTGTAGAGGTTATTTAGTTACTACCTCACAAAGACTTAAAAAGAGATGCTGTTCATACTAAAGTAGCAAAAAGATGCTTTCTTTGGTGTATTGTCACACATTAATGTTCTAATCTGTTTTCAAGTGGAATCTGAGGTCTCTCTTTAACCTTTAATCTGTGTGTGAATGTTTTGTTAACACATCTGATGACAGAAGCACTCTGACATGGAGGTGTTCTCATGTTCTACTCTCGGCAAGTTATTTCTACCTTCTGAAAATCTACATTATCTTTGGTTTTTCCCTAGATTTACCATCTTCTATATAGAAATAATTTAAAATAATAATATTGTTTTCCTGAAAACTCATTGTAAGACTTTGACTCTTTCTTGGTTTGTTCCAACCACAATGATCATTGGTCTCACAAGAAGCATTATATTCTCTCTATGATTTCCAAAAAACTAACGTGTGAAGTATTTTATAATGTAAGACCTTCCATATAGTTCGTTCATACATCCCTGCAAGATTGGAATTTTTTTTAGTATTCCAATTTTACATGTAGTATGCCTGAGATCTACCAGATCACAAAGCAAGCATGCTGAAAGGCTAATGGGCTGTGCACCTCTAGGACCTGCTAGGGCAAAGCCAGGGATGCCCCCTTAAGGAATCAAATGCACGTGAGGGCACTTTTCAAACCACACAGTGTGAAATGCATGTTGTGTTATGCTCTGCAGACATCCTGATTTTCCAACTTGCTTTACCCATGTCACAATCTAAATCAGTCTCTCTCTTTCTCTCAAAAAATTCTGTAGAACTTCCTAAATGCAATTTCTAATTTTGTGGCCACTTGATAATCTTACTTTTTATAAATTGCCAGTATTCCTTTTCCTTAATCATCGTCATCATATGCAAATCTGTATGTTTTCATTTCATAGCCTTTAACTGTTCTCTTTGCTTTTTTCCTTTCTTTTTTCGCTCTCATTCATTCATGAAAAATACTTACCACAGACTGACACATAGCACTTGTCTATTATATTCTTTTTGACATTTAAAAAAGTTAGTCAGACATGGATCCTGCCTTTACAAAGTTTGCAGCTACCAATCGAAATGATGGAACTAAACTGAGCTTTTTAAATTTTTTAATTTTTTTATTTTTTGGCTCTAAACACACAAAAATTCTACATTTAAAAAAGTTTTAAATATATAGCCAAGCTCAAAAGAAAATTTTTTAAAAGGCGCAAAAACAGGAAATTCATAGCCAGGGTGTTTTAAGGCAGAACTTATGCCACACATGGCCCACAGACTATTAAATGCAGATATGTGCTTTAGGGGTGGGTATTAGAATACAAACAGGGAAAAGTGACAAGAAGTTAGACTCCAAAAAGGCCAGCGCCTGAAATAAAGCCCCCTGCATGAATCCAGGGCTTGGCAAAGCTTTCATTCTCTGCTGACAAAGACAATAAAACTAAACCAACAGCCAGTATGGCAAGGAAGCTGAAAGAAATAAGAAATACAAACCTGCACCACATCAAGTGTGGAGTCTAAATTTAAACTACATGAGTCTTGCAAAAAGTGTTTAAGCTGAGAAATTAGCATAAAAACTGCTCCAGAACAAGTAAAATGCTTATATCCATGACAATTGCAAATGCTAAAACTCTGTAAGAGTCCCATCCAGAAGCCAGAACCCATGGGATTCACCCAGAAGACAATACCTGACAAAACAATACATGTTAGATATGCATATTAGCAACCCCAAAATTGAATAAAACATCTGAAAGAAACTATAAAATAAACATGTTTAATATCTAGATATATAAAGGAAAAATATGGGAAATCACAGAAATGTTTGAGAGAAAATTAAATAGTGCATTTTTTAGCTCCTCAACATGAAAAATACTGCCATTAAAATTAAAACACTATAGATATTAAGCAGTAGATTATATGGAAAATAGAGCTGAGAAAATCACCCAGGAATGCATTACAGAGAGAGAAAAAGCAAGAAAATATGAGAGAGAGGCTAATGTGGAAGACACAAGGAGAAGGTCCAACATACTGCTAATTGGAGTTTTAAAAAGAAAAATAACAAGAACAGGTTAGAGATGATACTTGAAGGGACGACGGCTGAAAACATTTTAGAACTGAAGGAATACTTACATATGCAAGTTGAATAAGGACACTGAGTCCTGAACAGGAGAAATAAAAATCAGTCTGTACCTCGGTACATCATAATGAAACTGCAGGCATCATACACATGGAGAAAAATTTTTTAAAGCTTCCAAAGAGAAAAATGCAGGCTACCTTCAGGAGAATGACAATTAGACTAACAGTTAATTTCCCAACAGCAACAATTAAGGCCCAGATATAGTCAAATGCTATCTGCAAAGTACTGTGGTAAATCACTTTTCAAGCTAGAAATCCATAGCTTTTTAAACTATCATCCAGGAAGGAAGGTAAAATAAAGATTTTTTCAGACAAATTGAGACCAAAGGACATAAACTTTTTTTTTTTTTTTTTTTTTTTTGAGACAAGAGTCTTGCTCTGTCACCTAGGCTGGAGTCCAATACAATTTTGGCTCACTGCAACCTCCACCTTCCAGTTCAAGTAATTCTTCCACCTCAACCTCCCAGGTGCTAGAATTGCAGACACCTACCATCATGCCCGTAATACAATAATTTTTGTATTTTTGTAGAGATGAGGTTTCACCATTTTGGCCAAGCTGGTCTTGAACACCTAACCTCAGGTGATCTGCCCACCTCGGCCTCACAAAGTGCTGGGATTACAAGCATGAGCCACCACACCCGGCTCCTGAACATTATCAACTAATCACTGCTGAAAGAATTACTAAAATACGTTCTTCAGTAAGTAAGAAATTGAACTCAGGAGTGAAGTGCAAGAAGTGAGGGCAGTCACGGAAACACTGGGAAAATCTAAGCAGACCTGGAATGTGTGCATCTGAGAGAAACTGCATTTAACAATGATGACTTAAGGTGTAAAAACAGAATGTACAGCTTCTAAATCCAGTAAAGCCATAAGAGAGGGGGGTTAAAAAGCTAGATCAATTCAATAAAAGGAAGAGGAGAAAGGAGGGAAAAAGGAAGGAAAGTAAGCTAAAATGGTAGAGAACATCCAAGCTTGTCAGTAATCATGATAAATAAAAACAGATTAAACTGAGTTATTAAAATACAGAGACTCTCAGATTTTTTAACCCAGCCATTTGTGTTTATACGGTATGTGTGAAATATAATCACATGGGAAGTTTGAAAGTCAGGATCAAAAGAAAGGTTGATGACACACCTCTCAAGTTCCAAAGTGAGCAAGAAAAAGAAGCAGAGAGAAAGAAAAACAATGTGCAGATCAGGCAACATTTTTAAGTCAAATTATTAGAAATAAAAATGGTGTTAGTGCGAGAAGGAAAAAATGGGGGAAATTGGTAAAGATACGAAGAGTCAAATCACCAACGAAATCTCTTGTGTCTCAACTCTGAATGCCAGTTATAAGGAACCCATAATGAAACATAGCACGTGTTCTACCCAAATGATGAGTAAACATTTGAGAAAAAAACGTTGAACCTACTGTTGACGACGGAAATGGAAACAAAAGCAACCATGTGCTACCCATTCAACCTCCCATCAGATGGAAAAAAAATGAAATTGGATAATGGCAAGCATTGGTGGGGATGTGGATGGAGTAAGGGTACGCTCATGCCCTGCTGGTGGGAATGAAAGCGGGGAACATGCACCCATCTATGACTCAGCAGTTCTGTTTTCATTGTGTCCTATAGAAATGATAAGGATATTCCTTGGGCATCACTTGTGATAACAGTAAAGACCAGACAGCCCAGGTGTCCATCAGTAGTGGAATGGATAAGTAAATTGTGGTACATTCAAACAAATGAAGCTCAAAACAGTTAAAATGGATTAATTTAGTTACCTGTATCAAAAGTTACTGTTGAATAAAAATAAGTTGCAGAAGGATGTGCATATCTAATTTCAAATTTACATAAAACAAAGCAATACCGTATCCTGTTTTTATAGATACATACATACACACATCTGAGAGGAAATGATAATCACCCAGACCGGGTGGTTCCCTTCTTGAAAGAGGAAGAGACGGATAGGACGGGGAAGAAGACTGAGTGGGCCTTAACTCTGCCATGTTTAATTTTTTAAAATCTGATGCACATATGGCAAAAATATGTGTTTACATTGTTTATTTTGTTTTTAAACAAAAAAAAAAAATTGTTTACATTGTTAATTCTGTATGGTAGATCCAGAAGCTCCTGCTGTTAGCATGTGTGTGTTTAAAATATTTCCTTAGTTTAAAATGGTTTCTAGTTTATTAGGAGGAGAGGAAAAACATAAAATAATGCAGAGAACACGTGCTTTGTTTCATTATGGGTTCCTTATAACTGGCATTCAGAGTTGAGACGTGAGATTTCGGCCAATTGATGGGAGCCCAAGAGTGCACCCTAAAAGAGAGATTCCCACATTGCTGTCCTGCGGATGCCGCCTGCTTTCAGTCACCCTTGGAAATGGATCTGCTATCCAGTCCATGTTTTCTGTTTCTTTGGCCTTTGTCAAGTCCTTTCCCATTGTTCGCCAATACTGTCTCTTTCTTTTTTCGTTTTCTTTTTTTTTTTTGAGATGGAGTCTTGCTCTGTCATCAAGGCTGGAGTGCAGTAGTGCAATCTTGGCTCACTGCAACCTCTACCACCTGGGTTCAGGTGATTCTCCTTCCTCAGCCTCCCAAGTAGCTGGGACTACGGGCAGCTGCCACCATACCTGGCTAATTTTTGCGTTTTTTTAGTAGAGACGGGCTTCACCATATTGGCCAGGCTGGTCTTGAACTCCTGACTTTGTGATCTACCCACCTTGGCCTCCCAAAGTGCTGGGATTTACAGGCGTGAGACACCACAGCCTGCCCTCTTTCACTTTTTACAGTCTGTTCACTATGAACCAGTATTACCCAGGGTCTTAGAAAAGGTTTATTACTTTCAGGAAAAACATCTTTAAAAAAAAAAAAAAGTGATGCCTTGCTTACTTCTCAAGCAAAGAGAAAATTATGATTTCTTGTTATATAACATGGATTTTTATGGAAACATTTAGTGGATAGTGGTGTGAGGGGATTGTTGGCTGTGTGTGTGTGTGGAAGTATTTGTATATGTTGTGCCAAACCCCCCAGTCATTTTTTCTCTTTATCAGAGAGATTCCATTTGGCTTTCTCACCTTTTAAAGTATTTTTTTAAATTTCCCTTTTAAAACATGTTGCTGTACATAGTTAATAACATGTTCCATGACCTCTATAAGGAAGGCTCATGCAGAAATCAGATTGGTCATCCCCATCCTGTGTTCATAGCATCTAGCCCAGTCCTTTCCAAATACTAAGTACTGGATATCTTCGCTGAAAAGGAATAAGAGTCTGTGGGCTTTGCCCCAGATCACAGCAGCTTCTCCACTTTGTGGATGGTCTCACTATAACACATCATAATTCTAATCAGTCAGTATTAGTCTTGCCATAAAATGAAATCATGGCACACTTTGAAAAGGGTTTGTTTCAGTGCTTCTGACACATTCTCACAGGGTACAAGTAAATAGCCCAGCAGTATTGGTCTAGAAGCAATTTACCAATCACTGTGAAAGGCATCCAACTTGTCTTTGAAATACACATCTGCTCCATGTTGAAGCCAGAAGGAGAATTCTGACTCAGATCTCTTATGAAGCTGCCTCAGGCTGCCAGTCTGGGTTTGATAATGAATCTTGCATTCTCAGACATTTTCTTCTTTTCCTTTGCAGAGAGAAGATGCATCAGTCTGCCATGTATGAGCTGTGCCAGGGGATGCACCAAATCAGCCTTCAGTTCATTCGACTGCAGCTCACCTTTGAAGAATATACCATCATGAAAGTTTTGCTGCTACTGAGCACAGGTAAAATGATGCCCATCCTGGTACTTTTTCTATATTATCAGATCATCTTCCCCATAGGGCAGTAGCCTGTTTATTGTGTTCAGGTAGTCGGTACCAAAAACAAAAACAAACCAAACAAAAAAAACACACTGAAGAAATGGGAATAAGGCTTTGACCTTTGATGAACTAAGTTACTTGCAAAGTATGAAGCTTTGGGCATGTAAAAGAGCATATCCCATTATTCCTTCATCCATCCAACCACTCAATGTTTATAAAGTGTCTGTTATGTGTATGGTAGGATTGGACAATTCAGGAAAAACAAGGGTTAATGAAGCATAGTCTTTACCCTCATGGAGTTTATACTTTAAGAAAAGTTCAAAGATTTTATTTTTTGAAGTGGAGTCTTGCTCTGTTGCCCAGGCCAGAGTGCAGTGGCGTGATCTCGGCTCAGGGCAACCTCCACCTCCTGGGTTCAAGCAATTCTCCTGTCTCAGCCTCCCAAGTAGCTCGGATTACAGGCGTGTGCCATTATCCTGGTTAATTTTTGTATTTTTAGTAGAGATGGGATTTTGCCATGTTGGCCAGGCTGGTCTCAAACTCCTGACCTCCAGTGATCCACCTGCCTTGGCCTCCCAAAGTGCTAGGATTACAGACATGAGCCACTGCGCCTGGCCAAAGGTATCTTTAATACATATGGAAAGTGGTTATATACTGTGATAGAGGTAAGGAATGTCATGGTGGTTCAAAGAAGGGAAGAGCACATTCAGTTCTGGGGACCCAGGAGGGATACATGGTACAGCTGAATCTTGGAGGATTTTGCAGGGGTTGTAGGCTGGATAGGAGGTGTGAGATGGCATTGCTGTGAGCATGAGTACGAATGAGTGCAGACCTGTGGGGAAGTCTTTATAGGCAGTAACACTTAGTTGCGGGATGGGCGGTTTTACCTTCAAATTCTTTACCTATGTATTAATTTATTTTTTAAAGGTGCGTCAGGTTATGTTGGGTGGAGGAGTTGTGGGTAACAAGATTGGGATGTCAATTAGAGCAGTGTATTCAATGTCCATTGAAGAAATCTGAACTTTATTAGGTGGGCAGAAAGGAGGAATGCTGAAGGCTTTTGAGCAGTGGGATGACGGGATCAGAGCCATATTGTATGGCTTTATAAGGCTCTCTGGCAGAACAGATTCAAGAGGATAGAGACAGGGCGGGAGAGAGGCAGAGACAGAGAACTTAGCCCGACTGGAAGCACAGAGACCTGCTGGAGCCTGTGGAAATAGTGGGCCGGATTACCACGACTGCTAATATGATAGACAGGAGCAGGTGGAGTCCAGAAACATTTTAGACTTGGCCCTGGCAGCTGCCTGGGAAGGGAAGTAAAAGTGCTGTAGGTCAGAGTGACACAGGTTTTGAGCGCAAAGAAATGACTAGCCACAGCAGTGATGCCATTAATAGGAATGTTAACATCAGGACTTGGAGCAGATTTTCTGGAATGTAAAATGAGTTCTGTTTTGGATAGGTTAATTTTTTGATGCCAACTCTGTGTCCTGATAGAAACAGCCAAAAGATGGGGAAAATTGAGGACTGGGACTATGAAGACAGGCTTGAGCACTGAGATGTACATTTGAATAACCTTATAGAAAATTGTAGCGTAATTCCAGTGGTGAGTGGGGTTACCGTGGTCCAGAGAGAGCCAGTGGAGTTGTGTTACGGGAGTGGGGCAGAGACTGCAGGGACAGAGACAAAACTGTCAGAGAGGTAGAAAACCTGGGAGAGTGTATGGTACTGGAAGCCAGGAGGTGAGAGTTTCCAAGAAGGGTGTGACTAACAGCATGGCTTCCACAGAGAAAGTTGAGAACTCTCACAGAAGGCCCCTGGAGTTGACCATTAGGTATTGGCAGGTGCCAGCATGCCAGGAACTTGCAGATTGATGAGAAGCTTTTTTGGGCTTCCGGAACCAGGTATGGGAGGAGAGAAAGCATAAAGCTCCAGTGGAGACAAGAGAGGACAGGACTGGCCTTGGCAAGGATGTGTGGCACCCGTAATTCGAACAACGGCACAGGAATTTTCCAACAGAGGGGAAAGAATTTGAGACACTCCCATCAGATGAGGGCAAGACCCAGAAAGATGACAGGAGACAGTCTGGAGAGGAAAACTCAGAGCCATGTGCAATGGCCACAGAGGAAACTGAGAAATGTTCTGGATGTCAAGAGCCCGCAAGGATGCCAGGGCGAGTGGCATGGACTTTAGAGGAGGAGAGGGTACCTAGTGACAACCTGGCGTAGCCACTCCGTGCCTTGCCCTTGCCATGGGCCCCTGAATCAGAGGTGTGAGAGAATGGGCAGTGATCAGTAAGTCATTTGGAGAAGAGGGGTAAGACTAGCCAAGGTGCTCAGGATGGAATGTGTATGAAGAGCTGCTGTTTCCAGCAGAGAGGGACTGGGTCGGGGGAAACTAAGCTGGAATCAGGTAGCGATCAGAGCAGGAAAAGGGATGCAGGGGTGACCTGGGTAATAATCCTGCTTCACTTGTAATTTGCAAAGTGTTTTTCCATATGTTATCTAATTGAATGCTTAAAATAACCCTGGGAGATCGATAGCCCTCTTGTCAAGTTGACAAAACGGAGGTACTTCAGTGTGATTTGTTGAGTATCCTCTATGAGCTAGGACTAAAACCAACAGCTTGGAACTTGACCTCCAGTGTCCTGCCTGCACCCCGAAGAGCAGGGACCGAGAGGCTGAAAGGCAGGCAGATGGCAGGTGACACACAATGGCAGCAGTGAGGACGGGGTGTCCAGTAGGCAGAATCGCAGACTTCATAGCAGAGGGGGCAAACCGGCAGCCCTGGTAGGGAGGTGGGGCCAGCAGTTCACAGCTGTGTTTTATTTGGCCAGCACAGGTTTTTGGGGTTGCTTTTGGCCTTTGGTTTTATTTTCATTGAATTCAATTGCCCGGGGCAGGGCATGTTCTCTCCAGTTTGCCACAGGCCCCACCATTCCTCACTAATGACACCCAGCCCCATCTCCCGCAGCTCTTGTGTTTGCACCCCTCACCTGCAGGGTCGGCCCCTGCTCCACTCTTCACCAAGGTATCTGTTGTTTCTGACTTACTCTTTCTCGAGTATATCTTTGGAACTATAATCTTTAAATTCACTGAAAATGATTGTATTCCCCTTCCAAGCTAGGTTATTAACCATTACTGGTTCGAAACATATTTTGAAAATCATGACGAATGGATGATAGACTATAAATGAAACATTTTTAAAGTGCTTGTGATACTAATTCTTTATGATTGTTGACTACTCAATCTAAATTGATCTTATCCTTTTATATACTCAGCCTATAATAGTTTCTGATATCATTTTGAAGCTGCTTGAATTAATTTATTAGCCCCCAAGTAGCTCAGTACTTTGAATTCTGATTTTTTTTTTAATGCAGAAAAAGCAAAATAAAAAGGTAGGAAATCGTAAGTAAAGCATTTTATGAAGCATAAAACACACAGGCTCTAGTAAGCTTGTTTTGCTAATCTGTGATAGAACACATGAAAATGTTTCATCTCAGGAATGTCAAATGCACACCTGATGTCCAGTTTATCAAAGTTTTTTGGGACTGACATCAGAGGCTCTCATGTTCTTTTTGCTTGCAGAGGAAAGCAGACAGACGTCCACCTCAGTTGTCTCTTTGCTCTTCTCCAGATTCTGGATGATTTCCAGCAGCTCTGCTGCATTTAATAAGTAAATTCAGAAACTCTGGGCAGAACTCCAAAATTTGAGGTTTTGCTTAAGTTCTCTTTATTTGTGGGTTTCAACTTCTAAAAAATCTGGCTGGGAAACTGGTGCAATATATTTCATTTACTGCAATAAAATATAAGTATAATATTTGATACAAGTTCCTATAAATTTTAGAATTTTTGATCTACAACTATCAGAAATATGAATTTAGTTAACCATACATATACCAAATGGTATTGAAATATAATAGTGAAACTTATTTATTCTACTACTAATTTATCATGTATAAGATGATGTCCATATAAGTATCTATATTGAAAAACTAAACATTTACTTTGTGCAGTCTTATAACTTAAATGCTAATCGGTGGGTGGAAATCATAAGATATTTGCAAACTTTTCCTGTCTTTTAGAAAGTTTTAACATTAAAATTTTGGTGGAAATTGGATCTATGGTTTTACTACTAACATCCTGGTTATTACTGTTCTTTACTTTTTTTTTTTTACTATTAAAGTTTTACTTTAAGGAGAAAAAATACTATTTGTTATATAATGGACAGCTTTTAACGTTTAATGTGAATGTCAGATATTTTAAACCACAACTAATATTGTGGCAGCCTCAGGAATCTGTGCAGTTGCTATTAGGGATTTATTTTTCCCCCTCACAAAAATAGACTTAAACCACAAATCAAAAGTCTCAACAATTAAACTCAAGACGATTATTATCATAATAGTAGAAGTTAATTTGCAAGCTAATCCATGTCTTTTTGTAGGATAACAGGGTTTATTTGGAAACAGCAACATGCCTGGCTTCCAGGGTTGCACGCAATACTCAGAATCCTCTCAAAGTGCTGATGACCCAAGTAAATAATTATTTATACCAGTTATGGGAAATTAGCAAATATATTGGGTAATTAAGAAGTGAAAGTAAGAGCAGTTTCAATACCAGAATGTTAATATCCAAAGATGAATTTTCATTAGATGTTTATCTCCTAAAAATAAAATTCTAGGTGATTTTCTTTTTCAGTGTTAAGGCGTAAACATACTATTTATTGGCCGTAGTGGGAAAAAAAATGCTTAAACTTTGTGCTACACCTGGACTTTATTTATTAATAAAGTATTTTCACAAATGTCCTGGGACCTGCCTCTCAGCAGGTCACAGAAGCACTTGATAAGCTTACAAGTCCTGAATTTCAAAGTATTCTTTTTAAGTGATTTTTTTTTAAAAAATATGAAAGCTAGCCGCCACATGAAAGGAAAGAAGAAAATATTATCCTTAGTTTTCTGCGTTATCAAAGATACAGATGAACATGGCTCATTCTCTTTGAAAGTTTTACATTTTGCCTTACGTGCAGAACCACTGTTGATGTTCCCCCTCCCACACATAAGCCAGTGTACAGACCCTTCATGAGGTTGTGCTGGGAAGTCACATGCCTCAGTGGTCATACCATCCGGGTGCAAAGTGGATAGAAAGTGCTGCTTTGTAAGCAGTGTCCTCCCCTTCGTAGATGGCCAGTTCCCCTGAATGTCTTTAATATTTGAACTTATTTCTGAGGTATTGGCAAGTTAGGATTCAAAAATACTCTGATGACCGGCCACAAGGCAGAGTGGCCTTGTGGTCAAGAGGCAGGCTTTGGAAACAGACAGACTTAAGTCTACACTGCCCCTTCTCTGCCATTTTTTGTTGTGTCCATGGGCAAGAGACTCAACCTCCAGTCTTCAGTTTCCTCATCTGTAAAATGAGAGTGATATAACAGTTATGTCACAATATTGGTGTCATGGTTAAGTGAACTAGTCTGTGCAAAATATATGAAAGACTCATCTGATAGTTGTTCTTCTTTGTGTATGTGCATGTACAAGTATTTGCCAGTAGACAACCGCCATATTTTTTCACAAATGTAATTAATTGAGATTCAGTATCTAACCTCAAAATCATTATATGACCTTACCTGCTAAAATGCTAAAGTTGTTTTCCATCCTGGAAATTTACATGTCTGTTTTAACACAGTTCCAAAGGATGGCCTCAAAAGCCAGGCTGCATTTGAAGAAATGAGGACAAATTACATCAAAGAACTGAGGAAGATGGTAACTAAGTGTCCCAACAATTCTGGGCAGAGCTGGCAGAGGTTCTACCAATTGACCAAGCTGCTGGACTCCATGCATGACGTGAGTAGAGCCCCTCCTTGGTTCCTAAGTGAAGGATCAACAACCACATGCACTCTATTGACCAAAGGAAACAGAGACTGAGAGTTTTCAGGGTGTCATGCCAGATCCCTGTTGACCCCAGTAAGGATGTCACCATGCCCCAAGGGGCTGAAGAAGAGACCTGAAGCCAGGAAGTGAGACATAGGGTTTACTGGGTATTTACATACAGGATGGTCCAGGAGCAGTGCATTTATTAAAAACATGCAGGTTATATAGCATTTTCACCTAGCAACCTCCATTTAACCCATGACAAAGGACCTCAATCCCCTGGACAACCTGCGTTCCAAAGAATGGGCCAGCCAGGGATTCGGACGTCCTCTTCAGATAAGGAGTGAATCTCCAGGTTGGCCACTCCCAGATCCCTTAGCTTAGAACTCCGAACACATATTCTTCTTAAACCATAGGATCATTCTCAGGGTATGCTTGAGTTACTGCCGTCAGGTGCATCTGCCACACACAGGGCTTTGGGAGGAATCAGGGTAAATCAGCTGGTGGAAAGCAGCAAGAGTTAAAAACTGAAGAAGGATTTTTTTTTCAAATAACCTTTGGAACAAACCTCATTTACAGCAGAGAGTATGCCCTGGACCAGGGAAGGCCCTCAGATTTGCTACAGGTGTCAGATTGAGTTTCATATTTTTGCTTGCAATTTAGGAAATGTTTGGTTAATAAAAATGTTTGCTTTAACGTTGCATAAATAGAGTCCATCTTCTATAACTGTTAATCTAATAACCCAATCTTTCAAAAACATTATTAGTGGTTCAGGGCCAGCTTGGATCATCTCAATCTTTGCCAACTTTTGAATCCTATATTCATTATTCTTCATAAGATTTACCTTTCTTTTCTTGTGTCAATACAGAAAGGAGATTTTAAGCTTGTTTCGAATTTAATGAATTATAGATATACCCAAGGTGCTTTTAGCAGTTTCTACAAAATATTGATTTGGATAACTAGCTTTATATGTCATTTAAAATATGCTTCTTGTTTCATTTTGCAAGCAGCTTCTCCAATTCTGGCTGAAAGAATGTTGTACGCAGTCGTGCTAATTTAGTTCTTCATATTTGCGAAGTTTCCATACTTTCTTTGGAAAAATTTATTGCCCAAGTTCAGCCTGCAAGATCTGAGTAGTAAACTCTTTTAAAAATATGTTTCTTTTAAGGAAAATGTTGACAGGCTTGATGACCAGTCAACATGTTATTATTTATAATAACACAATAATTGTGTTATTTTGGAGTAATGGTCCATCTTTTAGAAATCCCATTATGACAGCAGAATGTTCTCTCTGTGGTAACTAATGGCATAAGGTTGATTGATAAAAGCATGTCGCTTCCCAGTGTTTTATACTGAGACCCTGTGTATATCATTTACCTCTGCTTTCTCTGAACTTCTCACGTGACAGAAGTCAAATTCCCACAAGGCGAATTCAGTGATAAATAGTTTTGGTAATTGTTGGTGGCCTAAAGAGTGTGGCTTAGTGGAAAATCTTAGGAATAAGAGATGATGGTAAGCAAGGCTTTGGGGAACACAGCAAATTATGCTCTTCATGACTCACACAAAAGGAAATGCAGGGAACTGGAGCAATGTCTTCCCACACATTTTATGTTGAAACCACAGATCCATCTACATGAGAGCACATAGCAGATTTACCTTCTTCTGTTAATTTTGTGGAAAGGCCCTCTGAGTAGTGAATAGAATGGGGGTTTTGTGGTTCTTTCTTCAGTTCTCTTATTTGTTCAGTTAGGCGCAAGTGCAGTATCAAAATTCATGTGATTATAGATGAAACATTCTAAAGCAATTTCCATGTAATGAGACTGACAACAGAAGTTAAAACTTGGTTTTTCAAAAGCCCTTCAGAATTGACCTTCCTTAAGCAGCAAAGCTCAGTGGAAACACTAAGAGGCCTCACTTAGTGGTCCATGAGTCAAAACCTCCTTTGCTAGTTTTTGTTTGTTTGTTTGTTTTCACCAGCACAGTGCTTGGCATAGATAGGAACTCAATGAATAGTTTTTTGAATGGCTATATCATAAATGCTGATTTTATGCAAAGTTTCCCAAAGTAAATTAGTATCTTTTGGGGATTTTAAATTGAGGTATAATTGATACACAATAAACTGAACAAATTTAAAGTACACAATTTTATAAGTTTTGACTTGTATACACACCTGTGAAATTATCACCCCAATGAAGATAGCGAGTATATCCATTACCCCAAAAGTTTTCTCCAGCCTTTCCTTAACCTTTCTACCTACCCTCCTCCTCAGTTGCTTTCTGTATTGCTTCTGTTAACAGAGATTAGTGTCCATTTTCTAATGTTACATATAAATGTAACAATGCAGTATGTAGTCTTTTTTGATTTGGCTTCCTTCACTTAGCATAATTATGTTGAGATTCACTCATTCCATCTCATATATCAGTAATTCAATAATTTGTTGTGTTTTTTATTGTTAAGCAGTTTACCATTGTATGGATTTTCCCCTAGTTACTTTATGTAGTCACCTATTGATGGTTGTTTGTTACCAGCTTGGAAGCTATTACAAATAAAGCCATGCTGAACCTTTATGTACAAGCCTTTGTACGGACATTTACTCTCTCCTTTCTTGGATGAATGCCTCGTAGTGGAAAACCTGGGTAATATAGCAGGTATATTTTCATATTACAAGAAACTGCCAAACTGTTTTCCAGAATGGTTGAACAATTCACTACTCCCATGAGAAGCATATGAGAGTATGGATCACTCTGCACACTTGCTGACTCTTGGCATGATTAGTCTGTTTACTTTCAGCCATTCTAATGGCTGCAACAGTGATATCTTACTGTAGTTTTACCTGGTATTTCCCTAAAGATTGATGATGATGAACATCTTTTCATGTGCTCATTTATCGTCTTTATGTCTTCTTTGGTGAAGTATCTGTTCAACTCTTTGGCTCATTTTTCATAATTGGGTAATTTGTTTTCTGATTGCTGAGTTTTGAGAGTTCTTTATATTTTCGGGTTACAAATCCAGATATATGATTATTTTCTCCCAGTGTGGCTGATCTTTTCATTCTCTTAGCACTGTTTTTAGAAGAGCAGGAGTTTTTAATTTTAACAAAGTCCAGTTGATGATTGTTTTTGGTATGGGTCATGCTTCCAGGGCTGTGTCTGAGAAGTCCTTGTGTAAGCCAGCGTCACAGAGCTTTTTTCTGTGTTTCCTTCTAGCGTCACTGTCTTTCATTGATAGCCTGTGTTTTGGAAACCATTTTTTCATGGTCTTTATTCTGAGTACTTTTGGTTGCTTCAATTCATCTCACTCCACCTTGGTTGGAAGAAGAATACCAGTTTTTTAAAATTATTCTAATTATTTTAATTCTAAAATATTTATTTTGAAATATCAAAAATGTCTGATCTGAAAGGTGGCCCGACAGAAGCATCTTCAATACTCTATTTATATTCTTATTCCAGACAGAACATTGAAAAATGCATTGTAAGCCTAGAGCGACCTTTCTAACATTCACACTTACTCAGACTTGAGACTGCCTACAGCTTTTTTATTAGAGTAAATCAGTGAATCAACATTTGTGGAATTTTCTTCAAGGGAGCAAAGAACTTCACAATGCACTGGCTGTACACTCAAGAGCCTAGTTCTGATCGCCTTCTGGAAAAAAGAGCATTTGTTTCTAAGGGTTACACAGATAAGAACCTTTGAATGTAGATCAAAGTTCTGCTTAAACCGTGTGCGTAGTATGCCAGCTCTCAGGACACATCCACACCGCTCTCAGGACGCGTCCACATCCACACTGCTCTCAGGACACGTCCGCACCGCTCTCAGGACACATCCACATCCACACCGCTCTCAGGGCATATCGACATCCACACCGCTCTCAGACACATCCACACCGCTCTCAGGGCACATCCGTATCCACACCGCTCTCAGGGCATATCCACATCCACACCGCTCTCAGGACACGTCCACACCACTCTCAGGGCACGTCCACACCGCTCTCAGAGCATGTCCGCACCGCTCTCAGGACACATCCACATCCACACCGCTCTCAGGGCATATCCACATCTACACCACTCTCAGACACATCCACATCGCTCTCAGGACACGTCTACACCGCTCTCAGGGCACGTCCACACCGCTCTCAGGGCACGTCCACACCGCTGTCAGGGCACGTCCACACCTCTCTCAGGACACATCCACGTCCACACC
>NW_016107319.1:13108641-13262468 GCF_001604975.1 Cebus imitator | reverse complement strand
TCCACACCGCTCTCAGGGCACGTCCACACCTCTCTCAGGACACATCCACATCCACACCGCTCTCAGGGCACATCCACACCGCTCTCAGGACACGTCCGCACCGCTGTCAGGGCACATCCACACCACTCTCAGGACACATCCACACCGCTCTCAGGGCACATCCACATCCACTCCGCTCTCAGGGCACATCCACACCACTCTCAGGACACATCCACACCGCTCTCAGGGTACATCCACATCCACACCGCTCTCAGGGCACGTCTGCACTGCTCCCAGGACACATCCACATCCACACTGCTCTCAGGGCACGTCCGCACCGCTCTCAGGACACATCCACATCCACACCGCTCTCAGGGCACGTCCGCACCACTCTCAGGGCACGTCCACACCGCTCTCAGGGCACGTCCACACCGCTCTCAGGGCACATCCACATCCACACCGCTCTCAGGGCACATCCACACCGCTCTCAGGGCACATGTGGATTTCCTCCACGTGGTAGAATGGTCCCAAGGTAGGTGAGAGGAACGTTCTCTGAAAGAACAGGTTGATAGTTGAGTGTTTGAATTGGTCAATGACTTTAATGAGTCCCAAGCCCTCTGAACATCAATCTTCCCCCGCCCCCTGCAAAAAAAATTTCAAACAAAGCAGCTGTGGTAAGGATACTAGGACTTTTGCATTGTAAATGTTCAGTGTTCATATGTAAAGCATATAGAATCCTTATTCTATTAGAAAGAATGGACAATAATGTTTTAGCTATTACTAAGAATAGCAATTTCCTATGAGTAAAAGAAGCATATTTCTAACAGATTTATTGCCAACTTCTGTTCATTCTTAGAGAGATCAAGGACTCTTTATGTTATGGTCAATGTGTAGAACAATTATTGACAAAGGTGATATTAATAGTACCTCTTGACGCAAAAATTGCCCTTTTCCTATTAAACAGCATATGTTGCAGTTTTATGTCATTATATACAGTTAGCAAAAATGTGCCCTCTCCCTAGCAGGATAGACAGTGCTACAGATACACAATAAATGTGATACCAACCTGACTCCTGATAAATAGCGTGCATGGTGTGCCAGCCCTCAGGACACATGCACACAACTCACAGGACATACCTGGATTTCTTCCACGTGGTGTGCATATGTGTTAGTAGAATGGTAAGCTTAGAGTTTACAGAGGCAACTGGAGCATAATGCAAGGCAGAAGGTAATCAGGTGTTAAAAACAGTTCCCTGGTTGATGGGACCCTCAGGAGCACGTGTCGACGTATTCATCTGTTGATGAGCCCATGCCACATTTCCAGGACCAACAGGCCAATGCAAACAGAAAGTCTGTCCTTAGGAATTGGTAGAGGATGATGTTCACCTCATTCAACAAACACTTGAGTATCTAAAAGTGGCAGGCAGTGTCCTAGGAGGGAGAGACCCCAGACAGGGCAACCAGACAGCACCTGGAAGTCACAGGGCAGCATGCTGGGACCTCCGAGGAAGTGAGCACATAGGGAGTTGTGGGCTCACTGTCACTTATTCTACGTTGGTACCAAGCCTTGTGAAGAAGGCAGAGGAGCTGTGCTGGGCAGGGGTCATGGAAACCTTCCAAAGGGGTGTCAGAGAATCCTTATTTAATGGAAGAATCAACAGCCCCAGAGAGTGATCTCTTAAGGTTCCTAGGTAGCTGGTGAGAGTCAGAACGTCCTTGACTCACTGCTGAGTGCTCCGGACACTGCCATCGTGATGAGAGAGCACTTGTGGCTAATAACAGCTGCTCGTTTTTAGACTGGCCTGCATTTCGGAAATCAGAAAGCCAGCATCTAGGAATGTTAGGGACAGCTGCACTGGCCTCTGGCACTCCAGATTCGTTTGCATCTTCCCTGGCACGTTCTGCAATTCATCGTTTCTGTTATGTCTTGTAATATACAAGAAACATGCAATGTACAGAAACAGGGTTACATGTTGAAGGCAGTCAACTTGCTTTGTATTAAAATGTCATGTCACCGTAGCAGATCCCAAAGCAAAATGTTAAATTGACCTCAGCGTGAGCTGAGCAGGCCTTGGCTTGGAGGCGTTTGCTTCTATGCATGACCACCACGTGCCAGCCCTCAGGACACATGCACAAAAGGAAGTTCCCAGAAGGAAGTTCTCAGATCTCTGAGGATCCCCTTGCTGAATAGCTGCTTTCTGTGTCTCCAGGGGCCATGCTAGAAGCTGACATGGCTCTTCTCTAGCCAGGCTCTGGGAGCCATGGCTTCCCTACTACGAGAGGGGCAAGGTGGGTGGTGTGAGGAACAGAAACCTGGTGGTACAGAAAATACTATATGTACACACTGGGGAGATGTCGCTCTTTAGGTGAAAAGGGCGTTAAGTATCCTTGACATGGTCAGGCACAGTGGCTCCCGCCTGTAATCCCAGAACTTTGGGAGATGGAGATGGGCAGATGATTTGAGGTCAGGAGTTAGAGACCAGCCTGGCCAACATGGTGAAACCCTGTCTCTACTAAAAACACAAAATTAGCCGTGTGTGGTGGTGCACACCTGTAGTCCCAGCTACTTAGGAGGCTGAGGTGGGAGGATTGCTTGAGCCCAGGAGACAGAGGCTGCAGTGAGACAAGATTGTGCCACTGCACTCCAGCCTGGACAATAGAGGGATACCTGTCTCAAAAAAAAAAGAATCAGTGACACAATAACCCCAAAAGAGATACTGCCACAAGCAGCAGAGACTGTTCACAAATTATTATTATTTTTATAAATTATTTTTTTACTTTAAGTTCCAGAATACATGTGCAGAATGTGCAGGCTTGTTACGTAGGTACAAATGTGCCATGGTGGTTTGCTGCACCTATCTACCCATCATCTAGGTTTTAAGCCCCGCATGCATTAGGTGTTTGTCCTAATGCTCTGTCTCCCCTTCCCCCCCACCCAACCCTTCAACAGGCCCCGGTTTGGGATGTTCCTCTCCCTGTGCCCATGTGTTCTCACTGTTCAACTCCCACTTATGAGTGAGAACATGCAGTGTTTGGTTTTCTGTTCCTGTGTTAATTTGCTGAGAATTATGGTTTCCAGCTTCATCCATCCCTGCAAAGGACATGAACTCATCCTTTTTTATGGCTGCATAGCATACCATGGTGTATAGGTACCACATTTTCTTTATCCAGTCTATCGTTGATGGGCATTTGGGTTCGTTCCATGACTTTGCCATTGTAAATAGTGCTGCAGTAAAGGTACATATGCATATGTCTTTATAGTAGAATGATTTATAATCCTTTGGGTATATACTCAGTAATGGGATTGCCGGGTTAAATGGTATTTCTGGTTCTAGATCACCACACTGTCTTCTACAATGGTTGAACTAATTTATATCCCCACCAAGAGTGTAAAAGTGTCCCTGTTTCTCCACAGCCTCGCCAGCATCTATTGTTTCCTAACTTATTAATAACTACCATTCTGACTGGCATGAGATCGTATCTTAATGTGGTTTTGATTTGCATTTCCCTAATGACCAGTGATAATGAGCTTTTTTTCATATGTTTGCTGGCTGCATAAAGTTATTCTTTTGAGAAGGGTCTATTCATATCCTTTGCCAACTTTTTGATGGGGTTTTTGGTTTTTTCTTGTAAATTTGTTTAAGTTCCTTGTAGATTCTAGATGTTAGCCCTTTGTCAGATGAGTAGATTGCAAAAGTTTTCTCCCATTTTATAGGTTACCTGTTCACTCTGATGCTAGTTTCTTTATGCAGAAGCTCTTTAGTTTATTAAAATCTCATTTGTCAATTTTGGCTTTTGTTGTCATTGCTTTTGGTGTTTTAGTCATCAAGTCTTTGCCCATGCCTACGTCCTAAATGGTATTCCCTAGGTTTTGTTTTAGTGTTTTTATGGTTTTGGGTTTTACATTTAAGGCTTTAATCCATCTTGAGTTAACTTTTATATAAGGTGTAAGGAAGGGATCCAGTTTCAGTTTTCTGTGTATGGCTAGCCAGTTTTCCCAGCACCATTTGTTAAATAAGCCTTTGCCCATAGCTTGTTTTTGTCAAGTTTGTGAAAGATCAGATGGTTGTAGATGTGTGGTATTATTTCCGAGGCCTTGGTTCTGTTCCATTGGTCTGTATATCTGTTTTGGCACCAGTATCATGCTGTTTTGGTTACTGTAGCCTTGTAGTATAGTTTGAATTCAAATAGTGTGATGCCTCCAGTTTTGTTCTTTTTGCTTAGGATTATCTTGGCTATATGGGCTCTTTTTTGGTTCCATATGAAATTTGGTTCCATATTAAAGTAGTTTTTTCTAATTCTGCAAAGAAAGTCAATGGTAGCTTGATGGGAATAACATTGAATCTATAAATTATTTTGGGCAGTATGGCCATTTTTACAATATTGATTCTTCCTACCCATGAGCATGGAATGTTTTTCCTTTTGTTTTTGTCCTTTCTTATTTCCTTGAGCAGTGGCTTGTAGTTCCCCTTGAAAAGGTCCTTCGCATTCCTTGTAGGATGTATTCCTAGGTATTTTATTTTCTTTGTAGCAGTTGTGAATGGGGGTTCATACATGATTTGGCTCGTTGCTTGCCTATTGCTGGTGTATATGAATGCTTGTGATTTTTGCATATTGATTTTTGTATCCTGAGACTTTACCAAAGTTGCTTATCAGCTTAAAGAGATTTGGGGCTGAGAGGATAGGATTTTCTAAATATAGAGTCATGTCATCTGCAAGCAGAGACAATTTGACTTCCTCCCTTCTTATTTGAATACCCTTTGTTTCCTTCTCTCTGATTGCCCTGGCCAGAACTTCCAGTGCTATGTTAAATAGGAGTGGTAAGAGAGGGCACCCTTGTCTTATACTGGTTTTCAAAGGGAATGTTTCCAGCTTTTGCCCATTCAGTATGATATTGGCTGTGGGTTTGTCATAAATAGCTCTTATTATTTTGAGATATGCTCCATCAATACCTAGTTCATTGAGAGTTTTTAGCATGAAGGGCTGTTGAATTTTGTCGAAGGTGTTTTCTTCAACTACTGAGATAATCATGTGGCTTTTGGTTTTGGTTCTGTTTACACGATTGATCATGTTTGTTGATCTCTGTATGTTGAACCAGCCTTGCATCCCAGGGATAAAGCCTATTTCATCATCATGGATAAGCTTTTTGATGTGCTGCTGGATTCAGTTTGCCGATATTTTATTGAGGATTTTCACATCGATGTTCATCCAGGATATTGGCTTGATGTTTTCTTTTTGTTGTTGTTGTGTCTCTGCCAAGTTTTGGTATCAGGATGATGCTGGCCTCATAAAATGACTTAGGGTGGAGTCCCTCTTTTTCTATTGTTTGGGATAGTTTCAGAAGGAATGGTACCAGCTTTTCTTTGTACCTCTGATAGAATTCAGCTGTGAATCCGTCTGATCTTGGGCTTTTTTTTGGTTGTTAGGCTCCTAATTAACTGCTTCGATTTCAGAACTTTTTACTGGTCTATTCAGGGATTCTACTTCTTCCTGGTTTAGTCTTGGGAAGGTGTATGTGTCCATGAATTTATCCATTTCTTCTAGATTTTCTAGTTTATTTGTGTAGAGGTGTTTGTAGTATTCTCTGATGGTAGTTTGTATTTCAGTGGGATCAGTGGAGATATCCCTTCATTATTTTTTATTCACAAATTATTTTGAGAGACTCCTAGCTCATATAATTAGTGGGTGCTTTTGTATCTGGCTGTGGTCCTAGTAATTTCTCTCAGGATCACACCAGAGGCAGCTTAGAGGGAGGCACAAACTTACTTTAAGCATTTCTTACCTCATGCAGAAGAATGGAAGCTGCACGTTTGGCTCTGTTCACCATTTAGTTGGGTAGCCCATTCACTTCATATTTTATTCTGTCTTACATCTTTCCACTAAGGAAAAGTTTCTCCTCAGGAAACGCTCTGAGGCCAAAATAGGAGCCTGCCATGGAAATGAGACCACTGCGGGGAACAGAAAGAGTGTGGCCTCTGGCACTAGATCTCCATTTCTTTCAGCCATGTTGGTGATTCACTTCAGTTTTTGGCTTTCAGTTTCTTCAACTGTAAGGCAGTAACAATATCCATCTTATAGGAAGTTTGGGGAATGAATGAAATAACACAGGAACTGAGACATCTATCACATAGCAGGCACTGAACAAATGTTCACTCTCTTTTCCTGTTGCTCAGGAGACAGTGAAATAAGGCTATTTGCTCTGTGTCTATAATAAAGGACCCAGTGCTGGCAGTACCATGAATGTGCTGCAGAATGTCCTCGTATCCAAGAGAGCCATAGGAGGAAGGAAAGAAAGAGGAGAGAGACAATGGTGGAATCCATAAGCCAGGTCAAGGAAGCTGTTGAGGAATTTTCACCATATTTGTAGAGAATCTGGAGCTGCAATGTCCAATGGCATTTCCACTGCCATGTGGAAAATTAAGTAAATTAAGTAGAATGGAAAGTGAGTCCCCTGGGCACACTAGTCGCATTTCAAGTGCTCCACAGCCATATGTGGCTAGTTGCCACCATTCCAGGCAGTGCAGAAAGTTGTGCGGATGGTGCTGTCTGACAGATTCTGGAGGATCGAGGAGGGCCAGCAGGCAGCGTCCCAGCTGGGACATGGGTGCTGTGGTTCACTGAGAGGTGGTGGAGCCAAGTTGGGGCAGGAGTGCCAAGAGAGATTCAGGTGGTGGAATGATGACTCCTGGTGATGAATGGGATGGGGAGGTTGAGAGAGGAAAGGGCAAGTCAAAGAGGACTCCCCAGGACTGGAAGTGGATAGCTGCAGGGTGGCACGCGCACAGAGGAGGGTGCTCAGGGCAGGGAGATCTGGGAGTGGGGATGAAGAGCTTGTTTAGGATATACAGAATTTGAAAGACCTTTAGGACTTCCTGGAGAAAATAGCAGGTAAACACGGAGTTCTGTGGGTGAAGGTGAGGAAGGCAGCCCGCTGCTGCAGATGT
This sequence comes from Cebus imitator, assembly GCF_001604975.1. NCBI lineage: Eukaryota > Metazoa > Chordata > Mammalia > Primates > Cebidae > Cebus > Cebus imitator. Next base: position 13,255,545 of record NW_016107319.1, on the reverse strand, counting down.
GGGAGGTGGCAGCATGTGGGTGGTCACTGAAGCTGGGAGTGGATGGAACTGACCAGGTGTTGGTGCAGCTTGAGAAGAGGGCCCAGAGTGGAAGAGGGTCCAGAGGAAAAGCGGTGGTCAAATGGGGAGGTGGCTGCAAAACATCTGAGAAAGACCTGCTGCCAAGGGAAGAAAAGGAGGCAGAATGGGGACATTCAGGACAAGCCAGAAAACGGAGTGTGTGCCCCACTTTGCCAATGAGGGGTCTGAGGGGCAGAAGTTGCAGAAAGGTCAGTTAGCAAATGGCCTGAACAACTGTTCAGTAGCCCTTGCAGCTGGGAGGTGCTTGTGAAGAATATTGGATCAACTCAAGGCATGGTAATGCTCACGGGGTTTTCAGTATATATATTAGAACCCACAAAGCAAACAGGGACAGCAGTTCATTTTTCTTTTAATGTGACGAGTGTTGTCCAGCAAACTTCCTTAGTAAAATTGCCGTAATAAATAGAAGAGAGTGGGCTGGGCGTGGTCACTCATGCATGTAATCCCAGCACTTTGGGAGGCTGAGGAGGGCAGATTATGAGGTCAGGAGTTCAAGACCAGCCTGGCCAATATGGTGAAACCCCATCTTTCCTAAAATAGAAAAATTAGCTGGACGTGGTGATGGACACCTGTAGTCCCAGCTACGAGGGAGGCTGAGGCAGAAGAATCACTTGAACCCAGGAAGCAGAGGTTGCAGTGAGCCGAGATCATGCCACTTCACTCTAGCCTGGGTGACAGAGTGAGATTCCATCTCTAAATAGATAAATAAATAAATGATGGCTATTTCTGTTATATGATAGGATGTGTGTAAATGAGCAGTTCGAATGTGGTTGAGAGAATATGCAGTATCTTTGTGTTTGAATGTTTAAGCCTGGCTAAGAAATCCCAGCAACTTAACAAGCCTATCTTTGTAAATAACCCCGAAACTCTATTCCAGACCATGGCTGACTTTATTATATACTATGTGCATATATGTGTGTATATGTGAAGATGTGTATATGTCACCATGTGAAGAGTTCAGCATCAAAGGCAGCCATGAAGCTTCTGAGCTGATCCTTGTGTTTTAAGTCATGATTGAGTTCAGCGATGCTGGTCCTGAGCCCTTCCTCACCCATCACAGTACATTATACCTTAATTATAATGATGGTTCATTTCCACTTTCAGCCATGGAACTTTTACCTTCTTCAGCCTTTTGTGCTTGGTCATAACTTTCTGTGGCTGACTTAATGTAAAACCTGGGTAATATGCTTACCTCTTTCAAGAAGGTTAATGCCTTTTCAGTGGCTGGTTTTTAGATAATTCACAGAGCTTACCAACTGTTGGTCAACAGCCAGGCAACATTCGAAGATGCAATTATACTATATTTTAGAGGAATGAGGAGGGGAAATGTCCATATAGGAGTTTATGCTTCCTTTTTTATTTTTAATTGTGGTAAAATACACAAGCATAAAATTTACCATGTTAAGCATTTTTCATTGTACAGTGTAGGTGTCAAGTACATTCACATTGTTGTACAACCGATTTTCAGAGCTTTTTGTCTTGAAAAACTAAAACTCCCCATTCCCCTCTCCCCCAGCACCCTTCTACTTTCTGTCTCTATCAATTTGACTACTAGGAGTAGCTCATATGGGGAGACTCATACATACTTGTCTTTTTATGACTGGCTCATTTCACTTAGCATAATGTCCTCCAGGTTCATCCATGTTGCTGCAGATGTCAGAATTTCCTCCCTTTATAAGGCTGAATAATATTTTATTGTATATATACACCACATTGTGTTTGCCTACTAATCTGTCAAGAGACATTTGGGTTGCCACCTTTTGGCTATTGTGAATCAAGCTGCTATGAACATGGATATATAAATATCTCTTTGAGACTCTGCCTTCAATTCTTTTGGGTATATTCCCAGAAGTTAGATTGCTGGATCATATAAAAATTCTATATTTATTTTTTTGAAGAACCACCAAACTTTTCCACAGCAGATACACCATTTTTCATTGCTAACAACATTGAACAAGGATCATAATTTCTTCACATCCTTGTGAACACTTGATATTTTCTGGGATTTTTTTATAATACTCACCTTCATGGTCCTGAAGTGGTAACTGATTGTGGTTTTAATTTGCATTTCCTTAATGATTAAGTGATGCTGAGTACCTTTCTGTGCACTACTGGTCATTTGTAAGTCATCTTTGAATAAATATCTTTTCAAGTCTTTGCCCCATTTTTTAATCAATTTTGTTGTTGCTGTTGTTGAGTTGTAGGAGTTCTTTCTATATTCTGGGTATTAACTGCTTATCCAATCTATGATTTGCAAATATTTTCTCCCATTCTGTGTTTTTGTTTGTTTTCACTTTGTTTTGATGCCGAAATCATCTTTCTCTTATGATGACAACAGAAAATAGTTTGTTTCTTTTACTCCTTAACTGGCAAAAATTAAAAGCTGTGTTTGATCCCAGTTTATTTAGAGAAGGGAGAAAGTATTTTTCTTATGAACTCATTTTCTTCATCATTGATATCTCAAAAGTTACAGACAACATGTGCCGGTGTTCACAGCTAGTTTTGAAGACTTAACAAGCACGCGATTTTCTGTAAGAACACTGCGGAAAAACTAGGGTCTTGCCTCATTCTGGGAGGAAATCAGACATTCTCACCTGACTGCAAAATTTGTGCTGTCACAGGGTGATCTTTGTGGAAAAAACAAAAGTTTTAGGTAGAAAAAAACCTCTGAAGGTCCTGTGCTCTGAACTTCTAGAAGATCACATCTAAATCAAACCTGACACACAGGAACCTCTTCCTGATGTGAAATATATCTAGGGGAGATTTTGGGAAACTATCTTATTGTCTAACACCTGTGTCAGTAAATCCCCTGCTCCTATGCAGCTCAAATCCCTCTTCTTACGATATAATAATAACTGTGTAATACCTGGGATTTACATGGTGTCTTTCTTTCTAAGTCCTGTCATTAAATCTTTCTAATGTTTCCCTGAGGTGAGGATGAGTAAATATTACTATTTAAACTTAATCACCCTCCTGTCTTAATTCCTTTCTCTATAAAAAGAAAATAATAGTAATGCTTACTTAGATTATTTTTACCCTTTTTGTAGAGAAAGGAATTAAGATGGGGGGATTAAATGCATTTTCACGGACTCATATGTGAGGCAGAAGGGAAGGAAGCACCTGAGGGAGCCATCAGGTGGCTCCTATGGGTGGCAGGCCAGCCCTCCGCCTGGGTCGCTCCATTGCTGATGGTTACCTGTCACTCTGGACTCGTCCATAAAGTGGGTATCACCAGGGCCAAGTGCCATGGGTGTGTGGCCTTGCAGTCCCACTCTTGGCATAATATTCTGCTGCTCCCATCTTGAAATTCTTAGTAAACTTTCAACAAGGGGCCCCTTATGTTCATTTTGCACTGGGGCCCCACCAATTATGTAGCCTGACCTATGCATAATATAATCTGTTTAAGATTGTGTTTGTCATAATTCAGCCTGAAATACAGCTTGCAGTGGGTAGAGCACCTTGCAGGTGTGGGTAGGGAAGAAGACAGCAGTGATATCAAAGACAAACAGTTTGGATGGAGCAGGACATAGAATTCAGGCAGACAAGGGACTCACTGATAAGCTAAAAAAACAAACTTTTAAACCCAGGACCTAATTTGATACAAAAAGGAAAGAGTAAAGGAATTTTATAAGGAGTGAGACACTCTCAAGCAATAGAGAAATGTTATTGTCAGTGTCATCATAGAATAGAGGAGATAATTTTAAAATGATTGATATTTAAAAGACTAGGAAGATGCCAATTGACCAATTAAGTTTATCAAGGTCCTAAAGGGATTAGAAAGTATATATGGGTTAAACTACAGTCAGTCCTCATCATTCTCAGATTTTGTATTTACAACTTCACCTACTCACTAAAATGTATTTGTAACCCTAAAATCAATGTTCAGGGCACTTTTACAGGCATTCCCAGATGTGCAGAGCAGTGAAAAATGCCTGCCATCGATGTCCATGTTCCTGGCAAGATCAAACAAGGTGACCCTACTCTCTTATTTCAGCTCTGATGCCATAAATACTCATCCTTTTTGAGGTCTGTTGCATGCCATGGTTTTGTTTTGTTTTGTTTTGTTTTGTTTTGCATTTTTGTGCATTTTGTTGGTGAGTTTGCTGTTGAGATGGCCCCCAAGCATAGAGCCTCAGTGCTATGTTCCTAAGTGCAAGAAAGCTATGACGTGGCTTATGGAGAAAATATGTGTGTTAAAGAAGCATCCATCAGGCCTGAGCAACAGTGCTGTTTGCCATGAGTTCAAGGTTAAGGAATTGGCAGTATACATTAATTAAGATGTCTTTAAACAGAAACACGCATAAAACAAGGTTATATATTGGTCATTTGTTGAGAAAGTTGTGACCAGCAATGTAACCATAATAAGTTATTGTCTGATGTACCCAGAAAGTCAATATGCCAAGACAGTGGGTTGCAGCAGAGAGGTTTAATCAGAGTCACATCAAAAGAGGAGATGGGAGGAAACCTCAAATCCATCTCCCCAGGAGTGTGTGGCAAGCATTTTTAAGGGTTTGGCAGTGGGTGGAAGTGTGGAGGTCATTGACTGGTTGAAGAGTTGGGGAAAGTGGCTCAACAGGGAGAGGAAGAAGTCATATTCTCATGCTGACCCTGTTCCTCTGTGGGGGTCTTCAAACTGGTTGTTGGAATTCAGGGTCTGAAAAACATCTTAAGCCAGGGATGTCCAATCTTTTGGCTTCCCTGGGCCACATTGGAAGAAGAATTGTCTTGGGCTGCATATAAAATACACTAACACTAGTGATAGCTGATGAGCTTGAAAGAAAGAAAAAATTGCAAAAAAATCTCATCACGTTGCTGGGTGTGGTGGCTCACACCTGTAATCCCAAAACTTTGGGAGGCTGAGGCAGGCAGATCACGAGGTCAGGAGATCGAGACCATCCTGGCTAACACGGTGAAACCCCTGTCTCCACTAAATATATAAATGTTTAGCTGAGATGGCGCCATTGCACTCCAGCCTGGCAACAGAGCAAAACTCTTCAAAAAAAAAAAAAAAAAAATTTTCATCATGTTTTAAGAAAGTTTACGAATTTGTGTTAGGCCGCATTCAAAGCTATCCTGGGCCATCTGCAGTCTCCTGGGCCATGGGTTGGACAGGGTTGTCTTAAGAGATCCTTAAACAAAAGTCTTTGATTCTGGTGTCAGAGACCTGTCTGTATAGTCAATATCTAGTGCTATGTGACGTTTAGCAACTAGGAAGTGGGGCAAAGTGCAGCACGATTAGTACTTAATTATAACTATATTTCTCTCCAGAACCTGGCATGCAATTCTTGTCAGCCCTGTGGGGGTGGTTACAGTAGTTTGTGGGAACCTAACCCTGTATTTCCCCTAGGAGCAATTGTTCAGTATTCATTAAATCAGTGGTCAGATGACTTTGTAAGATATAGCTAGCTACCGTGGATATGGAGGATCGACTGTGAATATATATAACGCCCAGAGAATATAGGCTCAAAGGGAAATGACTCCTTAAGGAACAGCCAAGAATAGGAGCCATACATGACAGAGGATCTCTATTTAACTGACAATTTCTGGAACCTTTAAGTTGCATGATGTCTCTGGTTACCTAGCCCTATCCCCGTACTGCTAGGATTCTTTCCAAAGCATTTCCTAAAGGCTAGAAGAATCTGTATGGTAACAGGAAAGCCAGATCTAGGCACCACCATATCGCTTAATTTGGAGACCTTTTTCCCCTACATTTTAGTGGTTTTGAAAACTAAATACTAAATAAGATGGAGACATCTTATACTTGAGATATATGTGTGTGTATGTATGTATGTATGTATGTATGTATATATATGAGATGGAGTTTCACTATTGTTGTCCAGGCTGGAGTGCAATGGTGCAATCTTGGCTCACTGCAACCTCTGCCTCCTAGGTTCCAGTGATTCTCCTGCCTCAGCCTCCCAAGTAGCTGGGATTACAGGTGCACGTGATTTATGTATTTTAACAAACAAACAGAACCTGTTCCTTCAAAAACTATTACTGAATCTCTTGAGATGCCTTCCAATCCATACGTCAGCAAGCTTTTTCTGAAGTGAGCCATGTAGTAATGTTTTTAGGCTTTGTGGGCCATACAATCTTGGCTACAGCTACTCAGCTATGCCACTGTGGCATGACAGCAGTCACAGGATATATGTGAAGGAATGAATGAGTGTGGTTGTGTTCTAAACAATTTCATATCATTTGAACATGTCACAAAATGTTATTCTTTGGCTTTTTTTTCTCAGTCATTTAAAAGTATAAAAAACACAAACATGGAAAAAACTTACAAAGCATGAGGCCAGACGTGGCCTGCGACGGTAGTTTACCGGACCCTGTTGGCTTTCTGTGGCATCACAGAATGAGGGAAGAAAACAGTCCTTATCTATTGACTTGAGACACCTTGCTCGCACGTGTTCCTACCTAAGGCTGCCTCTGGCCACTAGGATCTGCCCCTTATTGCTTGGTGTTCTTTTTTTGGGAGATTGAAGTAAGGATCTAATTGCCTAATCTAGATTAAACCTAATGTTAAAGTTGGTAACATAGAAACACAAGCCAGCTTAGATTTTTACTTTGCTCAGCGTAGTGTACATTTGCAAGAAAGATCTCGGAAATATTGAAAACAAGATTAGGAAAAGTTCACACTTCTATATACAGTAACATGCCAATGCATTTCAAACACCACCCTTTCATTAGATTTCCTTTGTTCAGCAATGTTCTAATTACCCCTCTATCTTTAAGCTCTACTTTCTTCTCTTCCATTTTGTCATTTTTCTTTGTGGTTTTCACATGTATAATAGACCTATTTTCAAGAAGGCAGAGCTGTGATCTAGAATGAGGCTTTTAAAACAAGGAAACTTAAGGTGGAAATTAAATAAATTTAAACAAAAAATTTGCCAGGAAATTGAGCCCATCTTGCTTAGCACAGCATCCAAACATGTGTTGAGGATTTAATATTCACCCTTGATCAGAGATCAGTGATTGGCGTTGAACTTGTTATAAAAATGGGGATGAAGGGCCAGGCACAGTGGCTCATGCCTGTAATCCCAGCACTTTGGGAGGCCGAGTTGGGCGGATCAAGAGGTCAGGAGTTCGAGACCAGCCTGGCCAACATGGGAAAACCCTGTCTCTACTAAAAATACAAAAAATTAGCCAGGCGTGGTGGCAGGCACCTGTATTCCCAACTACTCTGGAGGCCCAGGCAGGAGAATCGCTCAAACCCTGGAGGTGGAGGTTGCAGTGAGCCGAGATAGTACCACTGCCCTACAGTCTAGGCGACAAGAGCAAGACTCCATCTCAAAAAAAAAAAGGGGAATGAAGAACAAATTAAAACATAGTCTTGATAACAATTTGATGCTAATGGATGGGGGCCGGGGTGAGTTTTCAGAAAGCCCTTGGTCTCTCATGAGACACTGTAGCACCTACTCCACCCTCCACTCTCCCATCCCAGCCAGCCCATTCCTGGGCAGGCACTGGCCAAACCCAGACTGCCTGAACCTGCACCAGCCTAGACTCTGGAACCAGCCCTGGGAGGCTGCATGGGACAACCCTGCCTCTGTCACTCCATTAGTGTCGTTAAGCATCCGACTAAGGCCCCAGATGCCTCTCACATGCCTAGTGTTTAGCTGATGCACCAGGCGTGCTCACTGACAAACTTTTGGCCAAGAAGTGCCTTTTGATCTCTCTTGGTTGGATCTAGGAGGGCTTCAGGACTCTCCAAAACTCACCCACTGAGACAGCCTGCCAGGAACACTCAGTTACATGATGGCATTTTGGAGCCTGGGTTTTCAGAACGGAGCCCATAAGTGAGTGGTAGCATAACCTTTTCTTTAGCTATAGAAACAAATCAAATGCTGCAGAATTTGTAAGGGATGGGCTTTTCTTACCTGTCACTTTCTGCTGAGATATAACCAGACAGGGAAAAAGCAGAGCCACATGGCTGAGGGGCCATCTGGGCACAAGCGGGCATCTTCCCTTCCGCCTGCACTGGGAGCAGGTTGGGGGTTTAGAATCTGTTTTTTAAAAGTTAATATTTATTGCAGAATATACATAGCTCACCGTTTACCATTTCAAGTGTACAATTCAGTGGTATTAGGTCCATTCATGTAGTTGTGCAGCCATCACCACCATCCATCACCCCAAACAGAAACTCTGTATCCCTTAAACACTACCTTCCTTTCCCCTACTCCTGGTAAGCGCTATTCTGCTTTGTTTCTATGAATTTGGCTACTCTAGTTGCCTCATATAAGTGGAATCTCATAGTGTGTGTTCTTTTGTGTCTGGCTCATTTCACTTAGTTAATGTTTGGAGGTTCATGGTGCTGTAGCATGTATCAGAATTTTATTTCTTTTTGAGGCTGAATAATAGGTCTCTGTGTATGCCACATTTTGTTAATCTGTGGATGGACAGTTGAGTTGTTTTTACCTTTCGGAATTGTGAATAATGCTGCTATGAACACTTTTTTTCTTTTTTTGAGATGAAGTTTTGTTCTTGTTGCCCAGGTTGGAGTGCAGTGGTACAATCTTAGCTTACTGCAACCTCTGCCTCCCTGGTTCAAGCGATTCTCCTGCTTCAGCCTCTGCAGTAGCTGGGATTACAGGCGTCTGCCACCACACATAGAGATGAGGTTTCACCACGTTGGCCAGGCTGGTCTCCAACTCCTGACCTCAGGTTATCCACCCAACTCGGCCTCCCAAAGTGCTAGGATTATAGGTGTGAGCCACCCCGCCCAGCTGTGAACACTTATCTACAAATTTCTGTTCGAGTAGTTGCTTTCAGTTTTTTCGGGTATATGCCCGGAAGTGGAATGGTGTGTCACATGGTAATTCTCTGTTTAATCTCTTTAGGAACTATCATACTGTCCTCCAAAACACTACACCATTAGACGTTTTCACCAGTGGCATACAAGGGTTCCGATTTCTCTATATCCTCGCCAACACTTGTTATTTCCACTTCTTTTTTGAACACTTGTTATTTCCCCCTTTTTTTGATAATAGCCATCCCGATGGGTGTGAAATGCTATCTCATTGCAGTTTTAGTTTGATTTGCATTTCTCTGCTGACTAGAGATGTTAAGCATCTCTTCATGTGCTCATTGGCCATTTGTGTATCTTCTTTGGAGAAATGGCTTTGGCAAGTGCTTTACCAATTTTTGATTCAGTTTGGTTTGTTTGTTGTTGAGTTGTAGATGTTCTTTATATATTCTGGATATTAACCCTTTATCAGATATATGATTGCAAATATCTTCTCCCATTCTTTCGGTTGCCTTTCACTCTCTTGCTGGTGGCCTTGGGTGCACAGAAGTTTTTAATTTTGATCTACTCATATTTATTTTTCTTTCATTGCCTATGTTTTTAGTGCCATATCCAAAAATAACATTTTTTGTTTGTTTGTTTGTTTGGAGACAGAGTCTTGCTCTGTTGCCCAGGCTGGAATGCAGTGGTGCTATCTCAACCCCCTGCAACCTCTGCCTCCTGGGGTCAAGCAATTTCCCTACCTCAGCCTTCCAAGTAGCTGGAAATACAGGCACGTGCCACCATGCCTGGCTAATTTTTGTATTTTTAGTAGAGATGGGGTTTCACCATGTTGGTTGGGATGGTCTTGAACTCCTGACCTTATGATCTGCCCACTTTGGCCCCCCAAAGTGCTGTGAGTATAGGAATGAGCCACCGCATTCAGCCATAACTTCGTTTTGTTTCAGTTGAAGGCCATACCCCCTATATAATCACTTCAGGTCATTTTCCAATGTTCACAAAGCTGTTTCTGGAACACCTGGACTAAATAGTTGCCACTCATTTGTGTCCACTGAAACTACTAGCATTGCAGTATTCATAGTTAAATCGATGTCTGTTTTGCTCTAACCCCATCAATATCGCTAAAATTTTGATCTTTGAAAATAAAGTTCCCAATATCCCCTGCCCCAATGCTCATTTTAGGCAAAAGCTCATTCCAATTAGGTAAACAGTATGGAGTCAGCAGATAACATATAAGAAATGAGCATGCTACTGAAATCATGTGGGACCTACTTTAGAGAGGCTGTTATCATTCAGGCTTCATCACCGCTTAAGTGATTATGTAACCTCAGACCAGCAGCAGTGGCCCCAGATGTGCAGCAAGGAGACTCTCCCTGCAAGGCATTCTGAGAAGCCATCATTTGCAGTGGAAACCGGGTGTGGGGAGTGGCCGCTGGCCTGACCCAGCGATGACTCATGAGGGAACTAGGGAAAAGGCAGATTGAGCCCCATGGCCTCATCAGAGTGAGCCAAGTGCCATCAGTCGTCCTGTGACCCTGCCAGGCTCCTCTTCCACCCTGACAGCTGTGGCCCATCAGCTGGATAAATCATGCTGGGCATCTGCTAAACTTCTGAGATCCCAGCAGATGCATTTTGTACAGAATGAAAAGTCAAGCACAAGTCTTTCTCTGATTCCTAATAATGTGGGACTCTTATTGCTGATTATAATTAGGGTTCTTGCCTCTCCATCTAGCCTGGGATCTACCAGGAAAGGTCAGTGGGAATCAGCATTGAGACAGCAGGCCAGGCCATCACTGCATTGGTCTCATTGAAATGAAGTCACTTGTGCTGATGAGCAAAGGTAGCACTTTGGGCTTAGTCGCTGTGACCACCCTCCCCACTCCGACCCCGGTGCCTCTAACCATAGTGAGCAGAGAATGGGGCTCATAGAGCGCCCATGGCATGGCATGCGGATAGAGTCATGTTAAAAAGGTTGAAGGAAACCGGAGTCTAGGGAAGGATAGAAAGAAGTTAGCTTGGTGTATTGAGTTTTGCAATATTGGTGCCACAAAATGAAGATGCTCATTTCAGTTGCCCAGTTTTTTGCTTGTTTTTCGAGATGGAGTCTCACTCTGTCACCCAGGCTGGAGTGCAGTGGTGTGATGTCCACTCACCATAACCTCCATGTCCTGGGTTCAAGCGGTTCTCCTGCCTCAGCCTTCAGAGTAGCTGGGATTAGAGGCGCACGCCACCATGCCTGGCTTATTTTTTGTATTTTTAGTAGAGATGGGATTTCACCATGTTGGCCAGGCTAGTTACGAACTTCTGACCTCATGATCCGCCCGCCTCGGCCTTCCAAAGTGCTGGGATTACAGGCATGAGCCACTGCCCCCAGCCAGTTGCCCGGTTTTTGTTTAGACTCATTGAATAAAACTAGCAACGTGCTACCCTAAAAAATACTGTTGAAATAAGTTATTCCCAAGCACTGGGAGTTTGAATAAGTCAGAGAAACTGAGGAGCAAGAATCCAGGCAACAGTAGCTTGGAATCCCTTTAGCCCACAGCCCACCCCAGGGCTGCACAGCAGAAACATGAAGGGGCCACTCCTAGGAGCTGTGGGGAGTAAGTAGGTGATTCCTCTGTCAATGAGCTTGCAGGCCACAGTTTGAGGAGTTGCACCATAAATAGGACAGGTTAAACGGATAAAGATGTGGACAGCAGGATAAAACAGGAAGTGGGGTCACCGGCTCCAAGGCTAATTGTCAAGTAAATTAGAAAAACAAAAAGTGTCATCTGTGAGGTGAGAGGCCAGAAAGGATTCCTTCAGGCTGGGTCCCAGGAAGGCCTGCGGGGAAGAGGTGACTGCATAGAAATAGCTGGTTGAAAGCAGCAGCAGCTACCTATGAGCACAACATTTTCAAAAAATTATTCCATGCCAAGTGAGTGTCTGAGGAAATTGCCAGGGCATGCCCAGGAGAGCCGTGCACACAGTCATTCTGAAGTGATTTGCTTTGAAAGGTAGCCTTTGGCATGGTCTGGCATTCCCCCCCGCCATTCCAAAACTGACACATGCTGATGAACTGAACTCTTCTTTGGTGGTTTCACACTTTGCAGTGGGAATAGCGGTTTGGGTTCAAACTAGAAACAGTGCTCATTTAGAGATGAACAGCCTAGCTCCCACCCTGCCCTGCATCCCCTTCCAGGACATGAGTTCAGCCTGTCCTGCCTCTGCCAACCCTGTACTGGGGACAGTGGCCTATCGTGCACTGAGTGGGGGTTAGGGACAGTGTCTGATGATGTATGAGTGCCTTATATGCACCTGTATCTTCATTTCCTGGCTTTTTTAGGCTCCAGAATGGCCAAGTCTGCATATTCCTCAATGTGTACCTGTGCACTGCACCAGGCTGGTACCCAGGAGATGCCCATGCGAATGTACAGGGTGACTGTTAGATGCTTTGCCATAACACAGCAGTGTGGCACAGGAAGCAGTGTCCATTCTGGCTGGTCAGCATCCAGGCTGACCCAGGTGTTTGATATGTGACTCACCCAGCTCTCCTGGCCTTGTCCCCCACCTCCTTGAGATCTAACCACCTGCAGCAATTAACTTCATGTGCCTGGAATTTTCCAGTTGAGATGAGGCTCCGTACTGCAGCACCTGCCTACCTTAAACATCTGCTAAGGGCCAGGCATCTGTGCGTCCTGCCCTGAAGGCTCCCTGGGCCCACTGGCTGTAGCAGGTCAGGGTTGGGAAGGCTCTGCAGGTCAGTGAGCACGTGGGGCCCAGGACCTGCAGCTCAGACCAGCTTAGTCATGTTCTGCTCGCCCAGTGATTGGGGGCCCCCGCTTCAATTCCCACAGATGTTCCCAGACCTCAGCAACTGCAGTCATGGTACAGGATGTAGGCCTACAGAGATTTTCAGCCTCGTCCCAGGGCAGGGTGCGCCAGATGGGCTTCTATGGCTGCCAGCACTTTTGGTAGGTGCTGAGGCCTTCTGCATACCCACCCCTGTGGGCATCCTAGCTTATCCTTATAGATACAGGATAAGCCCTTTCCCGATAGTGGTTGGTGGTGACACCCCCTCCTCCACTGATAACGTCATGCCTACAGAGTCAAGTGCCCAGCCCCAGCTGCCAGGCCAATCCCACCTGCTGGCTCTGATACCAGGCCCAGGTTCTGCACGAAGGCTCCATCCCTCCGCAGCTGACCAAGCCATAAACAGAAGCCCTCATGACTGGGAATGAGCTGCTTTCTCCATCTGTGGAACATGGAACAGAGGTGGGTGGGAAATGCCAACCCCAGGTTAATATGCATGGTTAGTGAGTAGCATCTAGGACACCTGTCCCCAGCCAACCTGTGAGGAAAACCAGCTGATCCCCTAGCCCCAGCCTCTCTCCATTCTAGTCTGTTTTCTCAGCATCTCCTGGGTGATGCTTAGTGCTGTGGACATGTCTCTGTGGGTATTACAGATAGGGGCAGAGGCTCCAAGAGGGCCTGGGACCTCTCCCTGTTAGCAGGTTCACAGGTGTGCCTGGGCTGCACGCTGCCTCTTGTTCAAGGGTCGACTTACTCTGTTCCTTCTCTTATTACATATATGCACCAGCATTGCTGTCACCCGCGTACCAATATGAACCCTTCCATGGCCCTGGCTCTGCTGTGTAACTTGTTGGGGATGTCGGTCGGTAGGCAAGCAGGCTTCTCTGCTCCTCAGAGCTCCCTAGGTAACCCTGCACTTGCTGGTCCCCTGACGACCATGCGGCCTTCAGGTCACGTGCCAAGCCCATCTTTCCTGAGAGCCCCTCTGAACTGCACCCCCTCCCTTTCCCCCTTCCCTCCTTACACTGGCAGCAGCTGCCTTTCTGTGTGTATTTCTGCTGAGTAGAAAGGAACACAGATGCCTTGAGACAGAGACTTGTTCACTGCAGCCTCCCCAGTGCCTGGCACAGAGCAGGTGCTCGGTGGCTTAGCTGGATAGATAGCAAGGATGAGTTGTAGATAATGGATGCTGGCTCTTCCCAAACCCCTTGTGGCCTGAGAACAGGGAACCTTTATCCCCAGACATGAACAAGGCGCAATCCCAGAAATGTGAAAGGTGTGGCCACCAGACAGAGCATCCTTGTGGTGGTTGATATTGCCTAGAAACCAAGATGTCTACCCTCAGGTTAAAACTTTAAGAAAGTCCCCCTCACAGCCCTTCAGGCACCCACATGGAGGGACTCCAGGGCATCTGGTTCCCGAGCGCTGCGGTGGGTGTGCAAGACTCTGCTAGCCTGGTCAAAGCATCCCCACCTAGCAGTTGGCACTGCTGACAGTGGCACATCTGGACCGCCACACCCAGTATGGCGGTAGCTTTGACAGCCATGGACCTGCCATGTGAGAAAAAACAGAAGTGGGATGGCATGTTTCTTAACTATCATTCCTGAAAAGGCAAAAAAACAAGGTTCTCCTATTCCTCATTTTATAGAAGGGGAACCCAAGGACCAAATTCCACCAGAATGGCACAGAGCAGGCTTCACAAACTGTTCCATAGAGGAAAATGGTGTTTTATTGTGGAAGCAGCGTGAGAAGCACAGAATCAAAGCGGTCTTGCTCTAGCGGTGCTTCTCCACATCTGTAATAACTTGTTCCAAGTAGAGTTTGAAGCATTTTACCTGAGTCATTCAGTCCTCTGAAACAACTCTGAGGCTCAGAGACGGTTCTTATCCCCATTTTACAGATGAGGAAACTGAGGCATAGCATGTGTGTGTGGACATGGTGCTATTTCTCAGCTTTCTGGGCCCAGACATCCTGCGGGTGCAGAGCACGTTAAACTCCACAGTCCTTGGTAGCTGATTAGGAAAATACCACTCTGCAGATTGAGGGCAGTGACAGGCACCAACAGAAGCATGACAGTTTTTTTTCCCTGATGAGAGTTTCTTGATTCCTTGTTTGTATTGAGGCCTTTACCAAACAGTTATTTACTGTCTGACTCAATTAAAGCTTGCCAATTGAGTGGTTTTTTTAAAAAATCATTAGGGTTACAGATGCAAGTTCAACAGAATCACTTTATTAAGAGTTATTTTATGGCAGGTCACATTCATATTGCCAGCTATCGTACAGTTGGAAATGACCAAAAGACATTTTTCTCATAGTGGAATATAGAATTAACTATAGAAAAAATAGTGTATTTTTTCTTTTTCTATTGCATTTTAGGTTTTTTTTTTCTTATTTGGAATTACTGTTCCTAGTAAATGGAATAGCAGTGTTCTTGTTGTGCAACAGTAATGCCGTGCTGCATTTAGAATTTTTTTTTACATAAATTAGGAGCAGTTCAGGTCTGGAGGGGCTGAAAAAGGTTCTTGGTTTACAGAATAGGGAAAATGAGCTAGGGGGACACCTCAGAACTTGTCCCTGATAGTATTCACTGTCTCAAAATCAGCCTGAAATGGAAGTAGCTGAGGCGGCTCAGATCTGCCCCCACAGGGCAGAACCAGAAAGGAGGGAAAGAGGACCTGGGACTGCAGGTGGAAGTGCCAGCTGTCCCCTTGGCGGCAGCTCCATTGGCAGGCCCGGCTAAGGGGACACCACAGTTGCATTGTGGGGTGCTCTCTCCTGCTCCTCACCCTCCTGGGCCAGCGCCTGCCCCTCCCTGCCAGCCCACCTTACAGCCTGGGAAGGCCTATCCCCACATACAAAGATACACGCATATGCACACTATTAGAAATTAGAATTTGATGAGTGTAGTTCAGTGACCCAGGCACTATTATCTTGTCACTGTCCCTGCTGCATCTGACATATTCAGTGCTCAAAAATGACCCAGCTCTCAGCTGAATATGTTTTCCATGGAAGGCAGATGACATGGGTGACATGAGCACCCTTCTTCCTCTCCCAGGACAGATGACCGTGCTCAATTAACGAAAACATGGCCTCCTGGGAGGCTTTCGGAATGTTGCCCTTTGAGTTCCCACCAACGTCAGGACGCAGAGGTCGGAAGTGGGTCTCCTGTGTCATGCCCCCTCTGTGTCTGTGTTGCAGCTGGTGAACGACCTGCTGGAATTCTGCTTCTACACCTTCCGAGAATCCCAGGCGCTGAAGGTGGAGTTCCCAGCAATGCTGGTGGAGATCATCAGCGACCAGCTACCCAAGGTGGAGTCGGGGAACGCCAAGCCACTCTACTTCCACCGGAAGTGACCGCCCGCTGCCCCGGAAGAACTTTGCCTTAAGTTTCCCCGTCTTGTTCCACTCCCACGAAGCACCCAAGAAATCATGTTTTTAACATGTGATGGTTGATTCACACTTGAACAGGTTCTCAAGTTTAAAATCATGTCAGGGGGTTGGAGCCAGGAAAGCTGTTTTTCCGTGGATTTGGCGAGACCAGAGCGGTCTGAGGATTTCCCCCCTCTCCAATCCCCCAGCGCTTAGAAACAGGTTCCTGTTTCTCGGGATGAAAAGCCATATCTAGTCAATAACTCTGATTTTGATATTCTCACAGATGGAAGTTTTAACTATGCCATGTAGTTTCTGGTATCGTTCGCTTGTTTTAAAAGGGTTCAAGGACTAATGAACTTTTTAAAGCTTACCCTTGGTTTGCACATAAAACGTATAGTCAATATGGGGCATTAATATTCTTTTGTTATTTAAAAAAACACAAAAAATAAAAAATATATACAGATTCCTGTTGTGTAATAACAGAACTCGTGGCGTGGGGCAGTAGCCCACTCTGAGCCCTTGCTCGCCCACGGTCTTCTGCATCACTGGTATAAACACCCGTTAGCGTCCATTTCTTATTTAATTAGAATGGATAAGATGTTAAAACAAATGCCTTGGTTTCGATTTCTAGTATCTACTGTGTTGGCTTTACAAATAATTTTTGCAGTCTTTTGCTGTGCTGTACATTACTGTATGTATAAATTGTGAAGGACCTGAAATAGGTATAAGGATCTTTTGTAAATGAGACACATACAAAAAAAAAAAATCTTTAATGGTTAATAGGATGAATGGGAAAGTATTTTTGAAAGAATTCTATTTTGCTGGAGACTATTTAAGTACTATCTTTGTCTAAAAAACAAGGTAAATTTTTTTTTGTAAAGTGCAATGTCCTGCATGCATAATGAACCGTTTACAGTGTATTTAAGAAAGGGAAAGCTGTGCCTTTTTTAGCTTCATATCTAATTTACCATTTTACAGTCTCTGTTGTAAATAACCACACTTAAACCTCTTTGGTTGTCTTGAAGCCTTTCTACTTTTTCTGTACTTTTTTTCTTTTGTTCTTGGTCTCCCGCTTGGGGCATTTGTGGGACTCAAGCACGTTTTCCGGCTTCTGCTTCATCCTACTCCGTCGGGGAATGGCACACTGCAGTGTCTGCAGCTCCTGGAAGGTGTCATTTGACAACACACGTCGGAGAGGTGGTCTTGGAAGTGCTGCAGCTTTCCTAAAAGCTGCCTCATTTCCCTTTTCCTACAGAAGCAGAAACAGCTCTAGGAGAGCGAGACTGGGAATTCAATGGCTCAGAGAGCATCTTTTCCTCCCATTTTAGAAAATCAGATTTTCTCCTGTGGGGAAAAAAATTCCATGCACTCTCTCTGTTAAAAATCAGCTATTCCCTTTTGATCTTGGAAAGGGGTTCTGCTCTCCTGGAACTGGTCACAGGAACACATAGATCATGGCAGGATACACTGGGACAGCCCATCTTGGCGAGGTTCAGTCTGAATGGCGTGGAGACTGAGAGAGAGAGGGGGGTTTTAGATTTTTAAAAGGTTGGTTTTAAAAATAATAAATTTTATACATAAACAGTTCTGGAGAAAAACTACAGATCATACAAGCAAGACAGTGGCACTAAAATTTTTAATTCATTAATCTGTTTGGCACTGCTGCAATTTATGGCTTTTCTCTTGCCCGAAACCACAAACATATATATCTTTGGGGAAACTAACGATATGATTGCACTAAATAAACTACTTTGAATAGAGGCCAAATTAATCTTTTAAAAGTGATGATAATCATCAGGTTTGCTCAGTGAAATCATATTATTTTCCAAAACCTAAAAGCTGTAGCTGGAGAAGCCCATGGCCAGGAGAAAGCAGCAGATGGATCAACACTTATCTCCAGGGTTCACCATGCAGGCAACATTACCTTGTCTTTCAAGAGACACCTGCCTTATGCAAGGGGAAACCTGTGAAAGCTGCACTTCGAGGGAGGAGTTTTTCTTACATAATTTGCAATTTCAGGAATTTACATTTATAGGCAGATCTTTAAATACAGTCAACTTACATGCACAGCAATATGAAAGCCACACTTTGAAGGTAATAAATACACAGCATGCAGACTGGGAGTTGCTAGAAAAGAAACGGCTTACTTACAAAAGCAGCTTTTATTTCAAACTTAGTTTTTATAAAATGGGAATTCTGACTTAACCAGGTTTGGGATGGAGATGGTCTGCATCAGCTTTTTGTATTAACAAAGTTACTGGCTCTTTGTGTGTTTCCAGATAACTTTGCTTGATTAAAACAGCAAAGCCATATTCTAAATTCACTGTTGAATGCCTGTCCCAGTCTAAACTGTCTGTCTGCTCTTATTTTTGTACCATATTGCTCTTAAAAATCTTGGTTTGGTACAGTTCATAATTCACCAAAAGTTCATATAATTAAAAAAAACACTAAATTAGTTTAAAATGAAGCAATTTATATCTTTATGCAAAAACATATGTCTGTCTTTGCAAAGGACTGTAAGCAGATTACAATAAATACTTTACTTTAATCACCTGTTGTTTTGGAGATTATTTATTTGAATGTCTGTAGGTACACCCAGATTTTGTGCCCTCCCAAATCTTGATCATATGTATTCAGCCTACATCCAAGATGGAGGAGCAGTGTTTTTCCATATTAGAAAGAATCCTATGTTAGCCACATGTTAATTCTATGTTAATTCTGCTCTTTGGGGACTGCTTAGAGACCTTGTTTCTAGTACTTTTAATATTTGCTTTATTAAAATACTCTATAGCCATTGAAAAACTGCTGCCATGCAGCTGCTAAACTCTATATACACATTGCCTCATTTAGCTTCACAACCACGTGAAAACTTGTTTATTCTGCAGAATTTGAGACTAAGGTGAGTTGAGCCCCATCTGACACCAAAGTTCTTCCTCTACGTGGCCTCACCCTGTCATCCCCCAGGACCCTTGTACCATCAAGATGCTCAGCTCCGCATTGGCCACGATGCTTCTGACACTCCTGCAGGCTTGTCCCCTGGATTCCACTCATTAATATGGGCCACAAATGAGCAGTAAGCAATCACTAGCTGTTTTTTTTTTTTTTTTTTTTTTAAAGAGAAAACATTTCCCACAAGATAAATTCCAGTACAGTACCTTTTTAATGTGTTACTCAACTGGAGATTGTTTAAACTATTTGCTTTCAGCAAGAGAAGACTATTTGATAGTAAAACAAATTCAGCTTTGTGTAACACAACAGATACATTTCTGGAACACAGCATACCCACTGAACATAGCACAGGAAGAAAGTTGTGAGAACAAATTTTTGGTGTGTAAAATACTATACATGCAATTTTGGATTTAAAAATTTGAGAAATTCAACCTATTAGGGAGCAGGGCTTTTCACAGAGAGCCCCTAACTTCAAACAAAAGCCATTTTGGGCTGGGAACCCACCCAAAGCTGGCAGGAGGCCCCTACAATGTGCACCCTTGGCTAAAGGGGGAGCCCTTTTTGAACAGACTCATTCTTGGGTCAAGTGTGACTTTATTTCTAAGAATTTCTAAAAGTGCTCTCAGGCCCCAAGAATTCCACACATAGGAATCATTCGCTAAGAACTATGTCTCTGCCACTGAGACAGCCAGCCACTATATGCCAGAGCAGTTAAAAACAAATTGTGCCCGGTGATGCCTATGTAGTTAGAGGCTTGTTTGCTTCTATATGCTGAATTCCCTCCAAGCAAATAGAAAACATTGCCCCTTTATGTACAAATCAGCTCTAACATATTTTTTATAAACTCTGCAAATGTACACAGATTAAAATGACTTGATTACAAGTATCTCTGGCACTTTAATTTCAAGTCATCCACTTGCTACTGCAGCAATTTTCTTGGAAATAAAACAGTAGCTTCCCAAACAACATTGGGTAAGGCACGATCTCAACATTGAGCATGGACCAAGACTGTCCAAAGCAAAGTGAACAATGGGGTGACATAGCAGGCAGTTAGCTGCCACTGTATAACAAAACATCCCAAAACTTAGTGGTTTAGATCAATCACCATTTACTATTTATCATGAGTCTATGAGTCGGCTGGGGGAAGTGGGGTGGGGTGTGCTGATCTGAGCCAGGCTGGGCTGAGTTGGGGTTGTTTGTACATCCGTGGTCAGCCTGCACCTGCCTGTTCTGCAGTAGCACTTGCTCCCTGCAGCCTCTCTTGCTAGCCTGGGTTTATTTTCACGGCAAAGCCAGGGCTCTAAAACAGACCCTGGAAAGGTCTATAACATTTTCCATGCCTCTGACTGAATCAAGTTTGCTCCTATCCCATTGGCCAAAGCAAGTTGTGAGGACAAGCCCTGGATCAGCCTGAAAGGGCTCCACAGAAGGGCATGGGTTTGGGGAGAGGTGAAAGATTGCGATTTTTAAGTGTCTACCACTAGCGATTACTTGGATACTTCACTGCAGCATGTATGTTGCCAAGACAGTGGTTTCCAAGTTTTCCGTAGTCTGAGAAACCCATTTATATGGATCTCCATGCCCTGGGCCAGCCTGACCGAGGGTAGATGGCAGTGCCTGTGAAAACTGGCCTGGCTGGGTCTGATCCTGCTGCTCCCAGCATGGGAGCTGCTCCACCTTGCAGCGTTTCTTTAGCTGCTAAAGTCCACAAGGAAGAAATCCAGACACCAGTGCACAGTCCTGAGCTGCCATGCATTCATTCACTGCCCAAATTTAAAGTGCAGGTCTCTTGTTGGGCCAAAAACAGAAGCCTCCTTTCCAATCAAGTTAACCTTCAGAGAGAAAGTGTTTTCCAAGGTATTCTTCTAACCGGTAGACTGAGATACTTTTAGCTAGACATTGAAGCATTAGAATTAGCTGGGCTGGGCTGCCCAAATGAGGTAGCAATAAATTACTGCTTAGGCCAGTCCAGGAGGAAGAGTGCTGACAAGCATCTGAGAAGACAGAACCAGGAACAGCAGAGCTGCCTGAGGACACGCGCCTGGAATAGCATCCGCAGAGTGGACAGAGGAAAGCTATGTGGCTCGAGAGGATTCACAAAGTGATGGAAAACATCTGGCCAAAAAAGGGGTAACTGGGACTGGCTTTGAGAGACTGGAAGGGAGAGCCCCTCAGAAGGTGAGAAGATGCCCAGCCTGTAGGTTAATGGGAACAAAGGCAAGCCCAAGACAGCAGGAGCCTGAAGTGGCTGGTGGAAAGTAGCGATGGGAAGGAGGGAGAGGCTGAGCAATGTCAGCAAGGACAAGAGCAGGGAATGGCTTCTGGAGAAGAGATACTGGCAGGAAGCAGGTAGTGGCTTAGAGATGAGAAGGGGGCAGAAACCGACCCCCATCCACCACAGCACCCGCTGCCTTGCCTTCTCCTGTCTCTCCGTTTACTAAACCCCACTTCCTGCCATGCGCCCATCCGGCACAGGACATTCACTCTCATTTAACTGTCACATCCCACAGGTTGCTTCTCCTCTCTCCATTTCACAAGCACAAACAGAACCGTAAAAAGGTCATGTAACTTACCAGAGGTCACCAGGATACAAAACAGCGAAAATGGGATTTCAGCTTGCTTGGAACACAACACGCACTTCTCACCACTGTATTATTTCCGCAGAGGCACCTTAAACAGAAATGCATTTTCTCCCAGTTCTGGAAGGTGGAAGTCCAAGATGGCTGGAAGTCCAGGATGGAGGCACCCACCGGGTTGGTTCCTTCTGAAAGCTGTGAGAGAAGAGTCTATTCAAGGCCTCTCTGCTTGGCTTGTAATAAGCTGTTTTCTCCCTGTTTCTCTTCGTATCATCCTTCTTCTGTGCATGTCTGTCTCAACGTCCAAATTTCCCCTTTTTTTAAGGACATCAGTGATATTGGATTAGGGGCAACACTACTGTGCTCCGCTTAACTAGCGACATCTGCAAAGATCCTATTTTCAAATGAGGTCACATTCTGAGGGAATGGGGGTTAACGACTTCAATGTATGAATTTGGGGAGTGGGAAACAATTCAACTCCTAACAGCATGGGCCTGGGGAAACAGCAGAAAGAACATGTGACTAGCTTACTGAACCTGAGCAAGCAAGTGCTTTTCTCCATTTTCTCATCCATAAAGTGGGCCAACTGCCGCTGGCTTGTGCAGTCACTGTAAGGAGAGAATGAGTTAGACATCTGTCTCTGACACAGACACCCATGGATTTTCCCTTCCATACTCCCAACTGTAGATGCGGCTGCTGCTACAATGGAAGGAGGATAGGGCCGCAGCACCTGCAAGTCCTTTGGCTCTGTTCTCACCTGGCATTTCCTTTACAGTTGCAGGGACACCAGCGAAGGCCCTATGGGTTGGCACCATCAGATGCAAGCCCTGCATCCCCAGTGCCAACAAGAAACGCATAGCTCAAGTGCTCTTTTTTGCCCCAAACCACCATAGTGTCTCTGAATGAACACAGGCTATGAACATGGACCTGGTCTAAGCAGCCGCAGTTGGTGCTGCAGGATCAGAGCGAGGTGGGGCTGAGGGAAGGCCGGGCAGCCACAGCAGAGCCTGGGGAGCAGCCGCACCCGTCCAGCTAAAACAGCAAAACACACTCCACTTCTCTTCTAGGGGAAGGGAGTTGATCCACCAAAGAGAAAACACCTCCTGATCCCGTTCCTCAGTACATCTTGGGCCAAGCCCAGGGGTAAGCTCCCTGCCCAGAGGCCTTGGCGGTCCTGGCCACACTGCTGTGCACATGACACGTTCTCAGAAACACCGCTGCTTCCCTCTAGCACTACCCTACTCTTCCCCAGAGCGACAGGAGGGGTCTTCAGCTCTTAAGGCTTACAGGAGCCCCCACACGGCACAGTTGTGGAACTTCACATTGGTCACCCTGTCATCCTAAGGAACACAGAGGGCCCTGATGACAAAGATGCACAATGCTGCTATTCTTATTCATGAGTAAGAAAATCGGGAATGGCAGTTCCTATTAGCCAAGGCCTCCCCACATACTGGGTGCGCTGCTTCTATTAGGTCATTTCAACCCCAAACCTGTCGGTATTGTTTTATTTTTAGGATGCTGGAACAGAATCACAGAGGTGACTGATCCGGACCAAGGTCACACAGGTAGCCAGACTTGGTGGTGATTTCCCTAACTAAGTGGTGATAAAAGCACTTGGAGGGGAACAGCAGGTTGGGTGCATCTCACTGTTCACAACAGGAATCTCTGGCAAGCAAGCAAATAAATCAAGGCCTGGTGCAGGCCTTGATTTTATTTGTAATGAACCCTAGGGATACACCAATTCGGGATCTGCCAGGAAGCCACTCCCAACACTAACCTCAGCCTGCTCCAGCTGCCCAAAGGTTTGCCACTTCCTACAGAGGGGCTCTCACCCAAGTGGAACACAGCAGCAACCTCTTCTCAAGAGCCAAATTTCCCTTCTACATCCCAAGCAGCAAGTCAGAGTGGCAATGACAGCTCAGAAAACAGGCTACTGGCACTTATGCTGCCCCAGCCCCAGGGCCAAGCGAGCCCCTGCCCAGGCCTCAGACCCAACTGCAGTAGGGCAGCCCTGGGCTCCTCTGCAGTGCCAATGCTCTTCAGTGGGCCCATGATTATTTTAAATTATGTTGCATCAAAATTGTCCTTATTTTTACTTACAATACAGATACTTTTCAACAAGCACATTCCCCCACACACATAAAACTCCTAACTCCACACCTTCACGTGATCTGCATGAGGTGACTTCCAAGCTGTTCACTGGCAAGCTCTTGAGTCAGTTCATCTGAGAATGAAGCAATGGACACATCCATCCTTTGATAAAGGCTTGAGAGAAGGCAGACAGGTCCAGGAATCTCCCACGGGGATGTGTGGAAAGACACGCCTGGCCACACAGCAGCCTCTGGGGCATGGGGCTGGCTTCAGAATCCTGGGGCCACTAAAACTAAGCCCCACATTCCAAAGGAAGTCCCTTCTTCCCCGAGAGGTTGCTTACACCTGTGACTGGGAGGCAGAGGAGAATGAGGAAGAGTCAGCGCAAGGTCTGTCCATGCTGAGGGCAGCAATCAGCACAGGGCAGGGCAGAGTCAAGGGCAGAGGCTCCGCCGGGAAGGTCTGCTCTGCCTCCCTTTCCTCCCCCCACACCAAAATTAATCTAGATGAAGAGATTAGTAGGGAGGCCTGGAAGGCAGAGGCATGCTGGGTGGTGTGGGAGAGGGGTGTACCATGGTGCTGGTAGGAGGGCTGGTCCCAGGGCACTGAGACAGCTGGCACAAACCACCCATGGCCAAAGCCCCCCCAGCCCTGCTCCAGGTCCTGCACATACCTCCCGGGGTAGAGAGGCCTATGCAGCCACTGGTGGAAGTGTGAATGCCCTTCCAGGATTTCACACATCAGAGATGCCCGCTGCCCCCAGGAACACACCCCACTGCGAATACTCCAGGCTCCCCGCTAACAGATTCCACCTGGGAGCACACCAACAGCAGAAGGAAACAAGTCCCCATCGCAGGCTGCCAATTCATCAATCATGATGGGGCAATGGGTTCCACAACCGCTTCCCCACATTAGGACAGACAAATCAAACAGTAAATTACAGTTTATTTCATTTACAGAGACCTTGAGGCAAAAAGGCGGTGTTTGGAAAACAGCACACGGGTGAGGAGCACCAAGAAGCCTGTTACAAACACGCCAGTGCACGCTGCCAGAGCAGTGGGTGTGGGGTCCTGCAGGTGGCCGTCTAGGAAGGGGCAGGCTTGAGAAGCACATCTCTCTGCTTCCCTCTAGCTTGAGACCATCTCCCCTGCACCAGCAACAGCCCCTTCAGGCGAGGCCGCCAGAGCCAAGCACGCACTGTGCAAACCTAACCCTGTGAGTACTACCGTTCCCTTTGTGATCAAGACAGCAGGTGCTCTGGGAGGGGACGGAGCCAGGGTGGCTCTGGTGGTGTGACTGCCAGTGAGGACAGCACGGGTGGCAGAAGGCTGCCATCCCTCTCATCCTATAGGCTGGATAATTAAAAATCACAAATCCCGATGCTTGACAAATGAAAAGTCCATTCTGCGAATCTTGACATTCCCCTTCTGATCCACAAATCACAGTTCTGTGCGGTGCGTCCCACCCCTGCCTCCTCCCCGCAAGGCTGATTGTGATGATGGTAACTCCCGAGTGTGGAGGTACCTATGGGGGCAGCCCAGAGCCTCGGAGGAGGAAGGCAGCTCTCTGCCCCCAGGCAGGTCCCTGGGTGCCAGGGTCAGTGGGGGCTCAGAGGCCAGGAACTACAGCAGCTTGACGTAGTTCTGTGGAATCAGCCCCCTCTTGCCATTCAGAGTCCCTTCTAGCCAGCCAGGTTCCCTCGAGGTTTGTACTGAAAAGGAAGAGAAAAATCACTTTTACAAAATGCCCAAGTACTTGCCTCCTGGGTGTTCACTGTCTTTTAACAGCTCAACAAGGAAGTGGCCAGGAGAGAACAGGGCCCACTCCTGGGATGTCAGGTCGCAAAGTCTGCACCAGGGTCATTGACAGGCTCTGCGTCCCTGCACTGGTCACCACAATCCTCATCTACACAATCCTGAAGAAGCCTCCTAACCAGTGTCCCAGTTTCCAGTCCGACCCCTTCCAATCCACTGTGCACAAAGATGCTCAGTGAACTCTCTAGAATATAGAGCTGATCATGTCACTATCCTGCTTAAAGTCAAACTCAAGCTGCTACTGCTGCTTTTTTTTTTTTTTGAGAGGAAGTCTTGGTCTGTTGCCCAGGCTGGAGTGCAGTGGCACGATCTCAGCTCACTACAACCTCCACCTCCCAGGTTCAAGCAATTCTCCTGCCTCGGCCTCCTGAGTAACTGGGGTTACAGGCGTGCACCACCACGCCCAGCTAATTTTTGTATTTTTAGTAGAGATGGGGTTCCACCATGTTGGCCAGGCTGGTCTCAAACTCCCGACCTCAGGTGATCCACTGACCTCAGTCCCCCAAAGTGCTGGGATTACAGGCATGAGCCACCACTCCCAGCCTCAAACTCGAGCTTCTTACTGGTCTGGAACACAGACCCCTGGGCACCTGGCTCTGGCGCCCCTCCAGAAGCTCTTCACATTCCACTGGCACAACATGCATGACAACTGCAGTGAATCATCCAGAGAAATCCCAACTGCAGCTCCAGGCCTTTGCAAGTGCAGTGCCTTCTGCCTGGAATGCCTTTCCCCCATCTCTTCACCAGGTAATTCCCTCTGTTTAGAGACCTGATTGGATACCTCCTCCTCCGAGTCTTCCTGACCCTTCTCAGCCCTCACAGGCATTGTCTGGGCATTGGTCTGACTCCCATGCTGGATGGGGAACTCCTGAAGGCAGTCTGAGCCTTATACATCTGGGCACGGTGCCTGGCACGATGGACTGTTCATAAATATCCACGTGATACTTAAGAGAAAATTGCAATCTGGACAGCAAAGGCACAGGTCCAACTACTTGTCACCAGGGTTCAGAAATCCAGTACAGAAGCATTTAATAACCGCAGCTGTGGACAGGCCCCAACTCCAATCCCCAACCGTGGTAAAGTGCAGGCGTGGCAGCTGTGGCATAAACAAAAGGGGACACATGGGCTAGCCCAGCAGACCAACTCGAAAGGCGGCTGGGAAAAGTGGCTTCTGATCATAACTCAGGAGAAAAATTTCATATCAAAAACCAAGTACACACATACACATCCATAACCCACACAAGTTTCACAAAGCAATACTCTCACCCTCACTGTGTGCAATGCCTTCCTTTCTGTATTCTGTTATTTAATTTCACCCCCCCACCGTGAATTTATGTAGAAAACGATCATTCTTTGAATGCTAATTGTAACTCAGCGAATTGAGTTCATGGTCCTCTAAGGTATGGCTGCCCACAGTTTGGAAGCTATATATATATATATATATATACTGCCCACTAACAATCCAATTCTGATTGTCTTTTACAACAAGGTAACCATTTGTTCTTCCCTTCCTTGGATGAACAGACACACATTCTGGCTGTCTGCATTCCCCTAGCCGCCTGTGCTTTCCCTACATTCAACAAGCTTCTGGCTTCAAGGCCTCGGAGGAGCTGTTCCCTTGGACCTGAATGCTCTTCCCTGCCTTTATGTCTGGACAGCACCTACCCATGCTTCAAAGAGCAGCTTGAGCATGCCCCTACCTCCAGACTCCTCCCCACGCTCCAAACCAGGTTGGGGCTCCCAGTTATGTACCCCACGTGTTCCGTGTGTGTGTGTGCATGCATACATGTGTATGAGACAGACACACTGAGACACTCTCTTCTAGTCTAGACTGTGAGTGCATAAAACGTCTATAACATGAGATGCAGCACCTAGCAGTGTCAGATGCATGATGATCTGTGTAATGAATGAATAAGCAAAATCAGAGATGTGCTCTCCAAGTGATCTGGCAGCAAGTCACTTTCTTCATGCCTTCAATGACCTTGACCCTGACACTGTTCCTCATACCAGGATTTTGAGAGACTTCTCAACTTCTTGCAAAAGCCTCAGCTGGCAATGCTATGAGTGTGCCGTCACCATTAGGGAAAAGCTTTGGATTCTATGCAAAAGAGGCCCTCAGGGTTGTAACTGTGTCGGAGCCTGAGTGGCAAAAGACCCTGGGCTGAAGTCAGAGTCCGGAGGAGACTCCTGGCCAGCTGGGTGCACCTGGGAAATTAACCCCTGGGCGCCTCGCTCGGCTGTTACCTGCAACACGGGGTTACTAGCACTTGGCTTCCAGGATCTGCTGAGAGGAGGCAGTAAGATAGTCTCAAATACAGTCTCACCTGCACGCACTCACTGTTTCTTCTTCTACCCTATACACACCACACTCAGTATTAACAAAAGGATGAACAGAGGAGGAAAAAAGTGATTTCCCACAACACTGGAGGTGAAAGGAGGCTTGAATGGGGAAATGAAGGCCAGGCCGGGAATCCTGCACCTCCTCAACCAGCAAACCAGAGAGATACCTCCACAACCCCATCCACCACCTCCCCAGCCCTCCCCTCCCTGGAAGGCAGAAGCCAGTAGGAAGAGAGAGATCACTGCTTTATGGAAGTGACCAAGGGGGATCCTGTAACATCCAAGAGCCTGCAAGTGGACCCGGGCGAGTGGTGGGCAAAGTGAGCTAGAAGGGTCTGGAGACCAATAGCAAGGCATCCCCAGGCACAGGAAAGGTGGCTCTGCAGCTGCAGATGAAGCTGGCAGGCTCTCCCTCCCTCTCCAAAGATCTGATCTCGCTCAGTAGCATCAAACCCCAAAATACTCATCTGGGGCTCCTCTCCTAGTTTATCGCACTGCTCCTCCCCCGAGAAGTGTCTATGTGGACAGCAGGGCTCTGCTCTTCCATTCTTATGGATGGGAAGCGTGGCGGCCTCAGTGTCTGTCATTTCCCATGGACCCTCCCCGTGCCTGCAGGTCTCAGACCAGGAGCCTCGCTCTGCTTCAGTCACAGTGTCCTCACAGCCTTTAGACCACACCAGGGAACAAGACGGGTGTGGGGCGGGGATCCCAAGTAGCACCAAAGATAAGCAGGTCCCTTCCACCAACTCAGTTTTCAGCATAATGTAGACAATGTATGTGACAAGTACTGAAACCACTGAAGCGTCATCATCACGCGGTGAGCGCCGGGAACCCGCACTCCACATCAGGACTGCAGCGGGGCCCGCAGTGGGGCCGAGCCCTGGGCTCTGTCCTTTCTTCTGCTCCGAGGCAAGCAATAACTTGAATGTTGTATTTCTCATTATTTTACCTCAGCTATGGGTAAAATTCAGTTTCATTACACAAGTACCTATCCCTAATAATAGCCTATTTATTTTGCATATATCTGAGCTTAACCAGAAGCACATAATGTCTAGTCATCTGGAACTTATTTTTTCACTCAGTACTTTTTCTCAGATTCTCGTGTGCTAGGAATCTATCTGGCAACAAAATCATTGGGCTGTGGGGTCTATATGCGATCCACTTTCCAGGATAATGCCAAATTGTCTTCCTGGGATTATTCTGTGTCTATCTGAGACCTTTAAAGTTTAACCACCAGAGGCTTTTAAGAATTAATTTGGGCCACACCTGCTCCCCCACATCTACAGGTGGATGTTGACAAAGCCTTGGACAGCAGGAAAGCAGCCCCACTGCTGCCGCCGCGTGGGGTTGTTCCTGAAAACAACCTGCCCAGCACCCCTCCCACCCCTGTCCCTGGGAAGGCAACCACTGACTGGGGCGCACCTGTCTGGAAAGAGAGCAGGACTGGCTGGAGATCACCAGCAAACCGCATTTCTAGGGTTCCCAGAGAAACGGGAAAGGTCCCTCTGGCCATCACAGGAGCATCACTGCCCTGAGGCCTTATAAACGCAGCCCTCTCTCTGGGGTGGTTTGGGAAGCACTGCCCCAGAGCAACAGCTAAGCACTAGTGAGTCTACTAGAGAAACACATCTTCTGCCTAGAATTGGAACTCATAACTTAAGTCCAGGCCCACCCAGTAAGAGCAAAGAACAAGGACAGTCATGGAGCTACAAACTTGCTAAAGACCCCTGTGCAGACCACATTCCGGGTCAGGACTTCTCACAGCTGCATACATCCCAAACCGCATAACTTCTGATGATGCCACCCAGGGGTCACTCTGACCTCGAGATAGTTTTCTCCAAATGCCACTGCGTGCCATAAACCAATTTCCTTTGTTGGCTGTATGAGGTACAAAAAGGGATTGCACGGCAAGAGCATCTATGGATTCTGGAAGATTCCAAATGGGTAAGTGAACAAAGGAAAAATGTCTTGGGCATTCCAGGGACACTAAGTATTGCTGGTCTGCAGAAAGGAAGCATTCCTGGCAGCTTCCTTTGGATGGGAAGCATGGCAGCCTATGGGCTGAGCTGTATAGAGTGGCCACTTGGAGCACTGCCTGGCTCCACAGGTCACATGACCTGCCAGTCTGTCTTCTCCATGTCAGTTGTCAGACAGGAAGACCCCATAGCCATTCAAGAAAGGACTTCCCTAGACATGTTCTGGGAAAGCACCTGCTTTCAACTAGCTAAGAGATCAACTATGCACAGAAGACGAAGGTGCAAACACACATACAAATAAACCCTGCTTAAGGGCTTTAAACTTACTGTACCCTTTGAGAATTGTCCTTATTAAGCCACAAGCTGAATGCTGTTGATTCTGAATGCCTTCCACTATGTTATCTGTCCTGCTACAGAAGAACCAGGGGGGGCACCTGCAAGACAAGCAGCTCACATTCAACACGATGCTCACATCCCTGGGGAGGGAGAAGGTCTCAACACATCAACAGGTATTTTCCAAGTAGCCGGCCTTAGAGGAGGGTCAGACTAAGGAGCCCCTGAGATACCTGGGGTGCCCCAGCCAGCAAAGTCCTGACAGAGCTGGACACCAGCGCTGCAGAGCACAGAACCTGAGGGAGACATGATCTGGCTTAAATCATAGCGTCATCTGTGACACACGATGATGTACCCAGTGTGGCATCGTGTCAGCAACCTCTCCCACATACGTCTGTAGTGCTTAGAATCCTATTTTTCCAGTAGCCCCAATGCTCTCTTGATACAATATCAATGTTGCAGCCATCCCTGCTGCTGAGGATGAAGATTGGCTGCAAAGAATCCTGAAGGAGCCTGTCCTGGTCACACAGAAGACAGGAAAGCCATGGTGTGAGCCCAGGCAAAATAAGTGCAGAATTCGGAATCCATGTTGCCAGCAATCATGGCTCTTCTCCTCCAAAAACACAGGGAGACACTGGGATGTGTGTGCACATACGCATATATATGTACAAATGTATGACCATGTACATGGACGTGCGTACATGCATGCTTTCTTTTTAGGAAGACTCCAAGTCATCTTGGGACTTTAGAACTGGAGAATGTAAGTCTCCTGGGTCAGATGCCGACCAGCCTGTCTCCTTTAATCTAAACTGGCATATCTGCATTTGCTTTAGGCACTGACCCTCATTCACATGGCTGTGTGCCCAGGGTAGGTGTCTTATACCCTGTGTGATTCTGATTGGTCCGAATCCTTGCCAATGATTGGTTTAGGTTAAGCATGTGACTCAGTTGTGCATACTGGGATGCGAGGATGGGGAAACCAGGAAGAAAATTCTGGACAAGTTTTCTCATTCTTAAATAAACACAAGGATGAGACAATTCCTTCCACCAGAGTGTGGCCATGATGCCCGGAACTGTGTTTTGTTTTGTTTCTAAGACAGAGTTTCGCTTTTGTCGCCCAGGCTGGAGTGCAATGGCGCGATATCGGCTCACTGCAACCTCTGCCTCCTGGGTTCAAGCCATTCTCCTGCCTCAGCCTCCTGAGTAGCTGGGATTACAAGCATGTGCCACCACACCTGGCTATTTTTTTTTGTATTTTTAGTAGAGACAAGGTTTCGCCATGTTGGTCAGGCTGGTCTCCAACTCCTGACTTCAGGTGATCCACCTGCCTCCGCTTTCCAAAGTGCTGGGATTACAGGCATGAGCCACCACACCCAGCCAATTCCCCTAGAACTGTGGCAGTCATCTCGCTCCCACCAGGGAAACCAGCCAGAGGACCAGGTCCACAAACTGGGGACAGTTCCATAGAGAGATGGAAACAATTTGGTCTTTGACAACATCTTTGAGCATATGAATATAAATTAAAGCGCCCTACCTCCAAAATTTACTATTGTGTAAACTAATCCTTTTTTTTTTTTTTTTTTTGAGATGGGGGTGTATGCTATCCAGGCTGGCCTTGAACTCCTGGCCGCAAGTGATCCTCCTGCCTCAGCCTCTGCAGTAGCTAGGACAACAGGTGTGCACCACTGTGCCTGACTTTAATGCATCTTCACGATTGATTCAACCAGTTATGTCAATTTTTGTTACTTGCAGCCTACGATATCCTAATAGATACACCTTCTACCAAGGTAACAATTTCACAAACCATACTGCAGGGAGAGAGTTCAGAGCCTTCTAAACAAATCTAATCACACAAAATAAAAATTCACCACATTTCTCAAATGAGTGTGTTTCAATACTACCATCTCAGCCTCCCCTTCAGCCATATGGTGTGCTGACATGAGACAGGGCAGCTATGTTCCACGTTCTCTTGTCAAAACTGCATGTATGTTATGGTGATGGAGGAATGATCGTCTTCTACTCCAAGAACAAAATTTCTCCACAGAGTCTAATTCTGTTCCATGTTGGGTTTTGTTGTTGTTGTTTGTTTTCTGACACTACCAGGAGTCTCTGTCTCTGAAGAATACATATCACGCGCATATAGAAATCTATTCCAAATGAGGCAACTTGCTTTCTAAAAAACAATTGTCAGCAAATGCTGCGTTACTGACAGTACACCACTGTGCCTCGTGTTGATGTATTTCACATATCCCAAACATTCTGGATAATCAGCCATTCCATTCCCAGCATCTAAGGTTCCTACTGCTTCCCCAGAAAGCTCCGCCCACACACAACATCACGGTTTCCACAGCAACCAATGCATTTCATGATGTGCAGGACTGGGAGGGAAGAAAGCAAGAGCAGGAGAGAAAAGACACTGAGCCCTAAGAGAACTTTTTAAAATATTCAAGCAGGCGTAGCTCCTAAATGCTTGTATATGAATATTAAATACTCAAAAGCTACACCCTTGTTTCAATATGCAAAGTCAATACCGGTATCTGAAGACTCACACACTGTTCAAACCAGCAAAAATGTAAAGCAAGAAAACGGCTAGGGAAATAGAAATCAAAATTTCTTAGGAAGAGCAGTATTCTCTGATGACTCAGGGTTGGTAAACCTGAAGTGTTTAAACCACCTTGGTTAAGAACTCTGAGAGAACAAAGAAAATAAAGCATGCAAATCAGAAATATTTCTTAAGTCCAAGTGACTCTAGCTTCTTCCCGTCAGGGGAGAGATGACCTGAACGAAGACCCACAGATGAGATGGGCCTGAGAATAACAAGAGGAAAGCACAGCGGCATTCCAGTCATCAGTGACAGGTCCCTGGCCTGGGAGCCCAATGCGGCAGCTCAACGCAGTCCAAGGCATCAAGGAGGCGGCTCGCCCTGCCGCATACAGCACCACCGCTGACTGCTCACTCCCTGCTGCAGACGTTCTGGGGTGAGAGGATGTGTCCGACCACAAAGCTCCCACTAACACTTACCATCCTCAAAAATTGCTCCTATTTCAAAAGATAATTCCGAGCTGTGTTCTGCTTCACACGGATACACAGCTCGAGCCTTCCGACTGCTGAGGCTGCAAAGAAAGAGAACACAAAAGACATCGATGAAAATGTGAAAAACAGAAACCTCACCCTCAACCCCCCTTCCAAAACTCATTGATATCACCAGTGGGGCAACTCCAAAAAAGAAATTAACATGGTAGAAGTGAACATCAGGCTAAGCACAGCACTTGATTTTCAAGTAAATGATGGGTTTCAAATTTAAGCTTTTCCTCCGGGAGCCTCTTTGAGGCGCTGTCACTGAACCGCTTCACCTGATTCTCCTGCCTACCTGGTGGGATGCCCTTTCCTCTGTTCAGCACTGTTGCAACCACAACACATGTTTATTTCCAAGCACTTTGATTGGTCTATTAGAAAAATCACACACACCTGGAGACACCCGGCCAGCTGGTGAAGGGAGGCGGCACATCCACAATCAACAGGTGGGAAACCACAAACCCAGATCCGTCCCAGGCAGCGACTGCTCCCCGCACCACTCCGGGAGGGGCTTGTTGCTCTTGCCTGAGTCTTCTGTATTTAGACCCTCCCTCCACCCCAAGAAAGGCACACCAGGCCCAGCTTCTCACCATTTGTCAAAGCAACCTCTGCGTCCTTGCATGAAAAGGACACATTGGGGAAGGATGGAAACCATGCTTTTAGCCAGTCCAATCAAAGCCAAAGCAAATGCCTCGCCTCACTGGCATGGGGGAAGCCACCGACAGGAAGAAGCACCTCAGCCACTACCAGGTGGAAGAGCCTGCTGGACGCCAGCAGCTCTGTCTTCTATGGACCTGGCCACTGAATGCCACGGAAGTGAATGTTTCCAGTGCCAGTTTGCCTACCTTTAAAACAAAGAATGTGCTTCATACTCATGAACAAGAAGTTCTTCCAAAATGAGAACTTCTTCATAAATGCACAACCAGCTCCACAAAGACGGAGTAGGTTCAAGCAGGTCTCATGTAAGGCAAACTCTCCCAAGAACATCCTCGCTATTGAACTGAGTGAGGCACAGCCCTGATACAAGGTGGCAAGGGATGTCTATCACGTGTGGGATGCCGGGGGCATCTCGGCAGGCCCTTGCCAGCAGAGAACAAAAGAACCTGCTCAGGTTCTGTGTGCTGCCACCGTATTCCACATTCTACTCCAAACCACGTACCTTTCAGGTGGCTTGTCCGCTACAGTAGCAGGAGGAGAAAGGGGGAAAGGGGACGACTCTGGTGAAGGAGGTGTCACAGCTGGGTTGGAACTTGCTGTGCTTGGAGACTGTGTGTTAAGCCACTGGACCATAGATGACCGGGTCTGGCCTGGGCTAAGGGTAGGAGTTTGAAGGGCAGGATTAATAGCAGAAAGGCCACAGAACACCAAATGCACCACATCCCAGTCCCAGATGACTAGGTCGCTAACTCCCCTGTCACTCCTGACCAGTAGGGACAGAGTCCTCCCCGCATCCTCCCAGGCCTGCAGCCTAAACGACAGATACAAACAACCCAGACACCAGCCACAACCCCACACTCAAGCTGTCTTCCTGTCCTTCTCCAGGTTCTCCAGTCTGTCCAACCTAGCACCTTATGAGTTCACTAATTAGGAAACCAGAATCTAATTGCTCAAAAGAATAGCAGGACATTCAAACTATTCATTTTTTCTAATTATAAGGAAAATCACAGGAATCTGGCATCAAGCACATGACCAGAAGCTGCAAAAGATCAGCTAAACATTTAAAGATCTTTCACCTGCTCCTACATGTATGGCAGTTTAGAAAAAAATGCCACTGGGATTCAGGCTTCCTCTAGAGAGGACCAAAGACTAGAGTTCAAGGGAGAAACCAATGAACAGCAAAAACCTCTGGTGACCAGAGCATTTCTTAACATTTCCATTTGTTTTTTAATTAATGTAAAGAGATCAGTGAGCAGACTCCCGGAATGGCCTCTAAGCACAGTGGGAGAGTTGCAGTAGTTGGTGTGTGTTGATCTGAATTAGCCTTCAGTTATCTCAGAACGGGAGGCTTGTGACTATGATATATGAAGTTCCCTTGAGAAGCATCTCATTTCATTCAGTGACATTTTGAACACACACACGTGTTCCCTGACGGCTGCACCCAGGTGCTCTTCACCTCAGATTCCCCCTAGTTGCTAAACCAGTACACCAGTTTCCATGAGAGGTTTCCCGGGACTTCCACATCCCTCAGCATGGTCTTTGACTGTTTCCCCTGCCTGACAACTGACACCATGACTGTCCTTCAGTACCAGCGTGGTCTCCTGGCCAGCACCCCAGGTGTGATCCTCCAACACGGCGACACTCAGCAACCTAGGGCCAAGTTCACCCACCTGTCTCCCATATCCAATGCTTCCCCACCTGCCCGCCTACCCGGGCAGCCCACCCCTGCAGCCTCCCCTGTCTGCCACAGCTCTGCTTCCTGGTGCTCCCACCTCTGCCTGAGGCTTTGCCTCTCCTCTCAAGCTCCCCCGCCCTCCTCTGCTTGCTCTAATCTTGCCCTTCTCCTTGGCTCAGCTCCAGTTCCACCTCCCCCAAAACTCCTCCTGTGGCCTAACTCATATGCCTTCCCTGAACACCTGCAACAGCAATAAATGAAAGGGCAAGTTGACACTGGTTGTTCTCTGATAACTTCAAGTATTTCTCTTGCCTCTGCAGGAAGATCTTTAACTCTTTTTCCAGATCTCACGAAGCCAGGCTTCGTGAGATCTCAGAGTGGCAGGGACATGGAGCTATCAGCCAACATCTGAGCAACCAAATTAGAAAGTTCTAAAACCAAAACTGGATTATTTATTTATTCTGAGATGAAATCTTGCTCTGTCACCAGACCGGAATGCAGTGGCATAATCTCGGCTCACTGCAACCTCCCCATCCTGGGTTCAAGCGATTCCCCTGCCTCGGCCTCCCAAGCAGCTGGGACTACAGGCGCATGCCACCATGCCGGGCTAACTTTCTGTATTTTAGTTGAGACGGGTTTCACCCATGTTGGCCAGGATGGTCTCGATATCCTGACCTTGTGATCCACCCACCTCAGCCTCCCAAAGTGCTGGGATTACAAGCGTGAGCCACCGTGCCTGGCCCCCAAAACTGGATTTTACAAATCTGGTACATAGTTGACTTAGTAGGTATTTAATACACAGAAGCTTTCCTGTCCTTTGGTCAGAAAAAAAGAGGATTATTTTTAAAAACATTATTCTTTGAAGAGCTTATTGACAATTCCCCTATCCAGCCATTCATTTGGGAGTCATAAAACCTATTTTATCCCAAGGCCCGATAAATCTTAAAGTGATCTGTATCACCAGTCACAAAAGTCACTCGTTTTTTAAGAGAAAAGGAACCTTTCATGTTGTCCTACTAATCAGGAAGGGAAAGGAGAGGCAGGTGTGAGTGGAGCCCTGGCCAGAAATTTAAGACCTTAGTTAGCCAGACAATTGCCAAGTTATCTCCCAGCAATTATTCAAGGCGCTTGGAGGGCAACGCTGGAGGAAGATGAGATGTTCTGCCACACCCCCCATCTACCCTTCAGAGTCATCCATCTGCCTAGAGGGAGGACAGTTGCAGGAGGAAGATAAAGTAACTATGTTACTATATTTATATGGCCCTTGACAAATAAAGAGCATAAATTTTATAGCGATTGTCTACTTAATCCTCACAGCTTTCTTTAAAAAAAAAACCTGAGTTTTACAGAGAGTGTGTGTATGTGCACGCGCACATGCATGTATGTAAAGAGAAAATACCCCGCCGTTTTAAGAAAGTGAAAGCACCACTGTAATCAGAGATACAGAACAGAAAGGCCTGCCCGTCCCGCAACCTGGCTTTCTCCATCTCATCCCAAAACAAACATGCAGAATCAGCAATCCTTGTCCAGGGTCCGGTTCTCCACACTGTTTTTTGTGTTTCTTTTTTTGTGATCTTTCTGCTGCTGTTAAACACATATGTGCGCTATGTAATCTAGCACTAACCGGTTCACCAAGATTATCTCCCAGACTTCCCATGTAGACCTAAGTCTCTGTGAGCTCCTCGATGTATCTCAGAAGTCTCCACTAGGTAACTCTCCTTTGATTTCAGAACCCCACATGGGCAGACACACTGTGAGCTGGAATATTCACAGGATGGAGCAATGTGCAAGGCTGGAGACAGTCTCTATGGAGATGAGGCAGTGAGATGTGTGCACAACTGGAAGCCTGTGAAAGAAGAGACCTGTGCCACCAAACAAGGTTTGGGAGGCAGCAGAGTAGCTTCTGGGATACAGGCAAGTTTTCAGAGGCTTGTCTGCTGGGAAGAATCAGGGATGAGGCAAGAAGTGAGTAAATATAATTAAATCATGTAATGAGTTCACATCTCAAGCCAGTAGCGGTCAGACGACGATGGCATGTTTCATAGATGTGGTGTCCATATTTTTTGGAAGTCCAAAAAAAAAATGTAAACATGAGCTTCATTATGTAATCATCTCCTACCTTCCAAACTTTAAGTAACTTTTTAATAAGAAGAATCAACATTTTAAAAAAATATTTAATTATGTTAAATGTAATACATTTTCTCAAAAAGCAGTAGAGGAAGGTATTAGTTTTAAAAGAATTTCTGATACTCTCTTTTCTTTTGTTTAAAACTGTTTGAAGGAACAGGAAGCATTTGCAATGGCAGCCCATAGCAAACAGCTAAACGAACAGCTTTTCCTCAGCCTGGGCTCCAAGCAAGAACTAAGCCCCAAGGTACCTCTTTCTCTCTCTCTCTCTCTCTCTGAGTGGGATTTACCATCATGAAAGATCTGGGTTTTCTAAGCTCCAGGTTTCTCTCCCGTAGCATGCAGGTGTGACCTGGCCCAAGCTGCATCGCCTTGTTAGAACTGGGACTCAGGGAACTGGCACAGGAAAGCACTGATACTGTCATTGCTGTGTTTAGTAGAGGCTGTTGGCTCTGACTGCAGTCCCACGCCTTCTGCCAGCATCCCAGAAACGATGGTAGGCTAGTTTGGTAGCTTGCAAGCAGGGTAAAATTTCAGACCCTTCACAGTTCTTGACACTATCATCCTTGGGAGAACCAAAACAGTCACCAGATCGTTTTTGTGTACTCCGTGGTTCGGTGGAGAGCCACAGCTGAGAACGTCTTTGGGAAAAAGACCTAAGATGATTAGTGAAATAATAATTAAAAGCTCATTAAGTGCTAGAACATAATGAAATATTTTGAGAGTCTTTTCCTACCATTTCCCAAATTTAAACATTTTAAAAATCTATTTACTGCCTTTTTTCTACCTGTCCCTTTAAACCACAGATTTTTGATTGGTACGACTGGCGTGAGCACAAACCACCAATTCTGTTTAATGCCAAGCTACTGACCAAGTACAAAAAAGTGCCTAAATGCCACAAGTTTCTTGAAAGCCAAGCTGCAGTTTGCAAAAATGGAGAAAGAAGTCAACTGTTCCTAAAAAGCTCAAAAACCACATTTACCAAGACAGAACTACAGAAAACTACTTATATCTGTTCGCTATCCCAGCTTAACACACTACGCTGCAAAAGCCTTCTCCTAAAACGGAGTTCCTCTCCATTTTCAGTACGAAGAGCCAACATCACCCTCCTTCCTTCTCAAAGAAAGAGGACAAATAGAAACAAGAGTGTTTCACCAAAAGCAGATGAAGATTTCAAATTGCTAACTTGGAAACGCATTCCTGAAAATACGTAGATTGAAAGTCTACCTGACTGTTCCTGAAGCCACAGAGGCGTTTCTTGTGTTTAGGCAGGGTGGGTGAAGAGCTGGGGAAGACAGTAAGCAGGGAAGAATATGCATTTGTGTCAAGGATGAGGAAACTCTCTTCTTTAAAAACAGTCAACACTCTTGCTTGGAAACACAGGCCTGAATTTCAGGGAAAGACCTTATAGCTTTCACATACAGCAGTGGGGCCAAACCCCAAAACATGAAATTATAACAGTGTTGATACTTTACAAAGCTTATTTTTAGAAAACGGAACAGATCAGCAGTCCATGCTGCTTCTGATTCAAACTGTGATCCAATCTCCTCCAGTACCAGACTCTACGCTCCATGCATATTAAAAAAGTTCTGGCAGCGGCAGATCACAGACATTTCAGAAAGGGGGAGGGGAGTAGGGCCCTAAGTGTTAAAACTCGACACCAGCTGCACTGGTCACCGGAGAAGTCCTGCATCTAACAAACATTTCTTGCATAACATAGACGGGTCAGGCTTTGGGCAGCGCTAGAGATACAAGTGCCCCATTCCAGGCTGTATGAGCAATGAGTGCGATCTAAATTCAAAAGCATAGAGCAAGGAGAATACGCATTAAGAAAAGAAATGAATGCTTATTTGAAGTGACTAAATCCCCCAAATACCAAGATATTTCACTATAGTTATACAATAAGAGATCAAATCCAAAGTTTGCACTGCTATGAAAGATTCTAAACTCTCATTTGCCAGGTCTCTGAGCAGAAGCTAACACATTAGTGAAATGATCTTTCATGCCAGTCTGGGAAACATACAGCATAAGTCTAGAACAGCTGTCCTGGGCAAGAGTGTTTGAAAATGTTAATAAAGACAGAAGGAAATATTGTAGATCTGTATATTATGGGAAAATCTCTGTTCAAATAAATGCCAGTTATTCCTTAAGTGCCAGGAGAGGGAGAACTCCACACGCAAGCATACTGTTTGGCTCCACACCAGCACACCGAGGGGCCACAGCAGCGCAGAGAAACAAAGTCCTGTGACATGCACCTTGCCAAAACCCATGGGGTTGGGGGAGGCGGCCTTTGCTGCCCATCAGGAAGATTTGGAGCAGACCCACTAGCTCATCATTTATGGTCTGAGGACTTCCTGTCAGGCCCTGAGGACACCCAGGTGGCCGTGACAACACCGGCTCTCCAGCCTAGTGAGTAGAAAATGCCCAATTAATAACCATAATCCAGGCACTGATTGCCATGTAGAGATCTGCCCAGGGTCCCTCAGAGGAAGAGTGGAGGGAGCACCCAATAACCATGGGGATAGCCAGGAAGGCTTCCTGGAGGAGGCAGCTTCTGTGTGGAGCTAATGTTGAAGCCGATGCCGCCATAGTCAACATTGTCATCACCTCCCCACACCCATGCTCATGCAAGGCACAACTGTGCAATCTAGCTCTGTGCTAGATGCAACACGCAGGCACTCGTTCACTTACTCCCAACCACCCCATTATTCCACATGACATATGAGAAGACCATCTCAGAAAGATTAAAGCAACTGACTCAAAGTCATCTTTCTAGTAAACCCTGTTCTGACAAGACAGCACAGAGCTCAGGCCCTCAGGTCCTCTGAGTGACTGGAACAGAATATGGAAAGAACAGTGAGAGATGTGAGTACCAGGATGTGCAGGAGGCATGATCATAAGCTAAAGGCAAAGAAGGGCCACTGAAGGATTATACACATGCAAATAGCAAGTGCATAAGACTCTGCCGCTCGGCAGAGAGATCTGGGTGCCAAAGCCGGCACTGGCATTGCTGGCTGAGTGCCAGTGTGCAGTTTCTTCCTGCCCTAGTCTTCTTCCTCTTTTCGTCAATAGCTAGAGGCTATGCTGAGGAGGAAGTGAATGACTTAAGAGTGCCCCCTAGAGGCTGGCCCACAGGTGCCATCGTTAGCCTGCACTCAGCATCATCCACAACTGAAACTTAGCTGAGCAACTTCAACTCCCTCAGCTAACTAGGAGAGAGTCATGACTCATAGGCTGGGGCACTGTGGGGTTTAAATGAGATAATAGGCATAAAGCATGGAAGCATAGTGAGCAGTCAATAAACGAAGCCCTCATTACTATTACATATTTCTGGGTCAGACCTTACCTCTGATTTCTAGGGGTGTATCATCACTAACCATTTGATTTACCAAAACACAGCACATCGGCTATGCAAAGGAAAAAAAGTTTGAATATGTTAAGATGTCATCATTTAAAAATTAAGTTGCTAAAAGAAACATGGCATCCTGGATTTGAGCTGGGAACAGAGAAAGAACATTATTGGAAAAACTGGTGAAGTCCATATGTTTAGTTAACAATACTGTATCAACATTAATTTTATTGTTTTTTAGCAAAGGTACCACAGTTCTGTAAGATGCTAAGGGCGGGGTGGGGGAGTGAAGGGTCTCTGGAAACCCTGTAGTATCTTTGTAACTTTTCTGCAAACAAACTATTCCAAAATAAAAATTTAAACGATACATTATAAAAAGAACAACCCCACATAGATTTTTCAGTCACTGAAATACTAAAGACCTTTTTAAATTATAAACAAACACTTGAGGGCATCCAAAACCCATAAGGAAAATGTCTGGCTGCTTTAATGACAAGAAGAGATGTGTGAAGCTTACAGTTAAAATCACCCGCACTCTCCACCTACCACCGCATTGGTAAACTGCACTTCCCGAAGCCGGGCTGAAGAAAGGTGGGCTCTTCCAAACAGATTAGTTTTGATGACTGATTAGCTTGAGATCAGCAAACTTATTCTGTAAAGGGCCAGAGAGTAAATACTTGGCAGGACTTCCGCAACTACTCAATTCTGCCATCACTGTCACTCAAAAAGCAGCTGCAGATAAAATGTAGACAACCAAGTGTAGCAGTGTTCCAATAAAATTTTATAAAGACGGGTAGCAGTGGGCCACGGTTTGCTCATCACTGGATTAGATGGACCAGATAAGAAGCCTAGAAGGGGTGTGGGGGTTGGGGGAGAGATGGCCATTCGGCTGGAGAATCCCCTCTGTCTTCACTGGTTTTGTGGTGCGGGGCTCCCTTATTCATGTCTGGGGCTGATCCGCACATACCCAGGTTTTTCGTCAAGCAGAAGCTCTCTTGAACTGTACAAGATCACCTTTCAGGCAGGAGGGAGCCAGCCAATACACAAAGCCAGCACATAAAAGCAGTAACTTGTTCACCCTTGAGAACAAGTTTTTCTTTTGTTTGTTTTGTTTCGTTTTTGTTTTTGAGACAGTCTTGCTCTGCCAATCAGGCTAGGGTGCAGTGGCACCATCTCAGTTCCTTGCAAACTCTGCCTCCCAGGTACAAGCAATTCTCGTGCCTCAGCCTCCCGAGTAGCTGGGATTACAGACACGCACCACCATGCCCAGCTAATTTTTGTATTTTCAGTAGAGACAGGGTTTCAACATGTTGGCCAGGCTGGTCTCAAACTTCTGACCTCAAGTGATCCACCTGCCTCAGCCTCCCAAAGTGCTGGGATT
The DNA here is from genome assembly GCF_001604975.1 of Cebus imitator. Lineage (NCBI taxonomy): Eukaryota > Metazoa > Chordata > Mammalia > Primates > Cebidae > Cebus > Cebus imitator. Next base: position 13,213,211 of record NW_016107319.1, on the reverse strand, counting down.
ACAGGCGTGAGCCACCATGCCCAGCAGAGAATATCTTATACAGGAGGTACACGGTCAGGGAGAGGAGAAAGGGCACCGTAGGAAATCCCTCGAACCCCGTGAAGGAGGGCCTGCCACGTTTAACACTCAGTCCTCAACCTGTGCGAAGCTGAGGCTCCTGTGTGGATTTCCTCCTTTAACAAGAAAGGACATCACCACCAAAGTTCACTCCCAAAGTCCACTCTCTGACAGCAAAAGTTCTTGGTTATGCTATAAGGGAGCAGGCACAGAATTATGTCTCTGACCAATCTTCCACTCAAAGAGTTCTCCTCTAATCCTATCTTCCTTCCAGATGATCAGTGTGGAATCAGGTAAGAGGACTGAACTTTAGCTTTCCAGCTGAACAGAAAAGGAGCTGTAACTTCATTTCAGAAAATCAGGGGACATTTGAGGTCTGAAGGTTATAGTCCTGCAGGGTCACTGACAGGAATGTCTCGACCAGCTGCCACCCAATGTGAGGGCTGAACATCTTCCACAAGGCCAGGCACAGCTCCAAAGGGACACAGATACTCTGCTCAGAAAAATCCTCCAATTATTTACGGAACAGATTTATGGGTTACTTGTTTTAATGGCTGAGCTGCCTGGGTATAAGGCTCAAAATAAGTTATAAATGCGGCTGGGTCCCAGTAGGTTCCCCATGCCTTGACCATGTGACAGCCAAGGATCTATTCTCAGAGGCTCTGACAAAGCAGATCCCCGAGAGGCTAGGAGAGGAGCCCCAGCTGAGTCCTCAGGGAATAAATACAGTAACTGCTCAAAACACAACTTCAGGTCAACATCTAGAGCTTCTCCGAGGCTAGAAATCTGAGCTATTTAGTGAGGAGATTATGTAACTGATGAACCAGGAAGTTGGGGTCAAGTTAAACTAAGAATATTAAATTACGTTGTCAGAGGGAAGGAAAATCCCAGCAGGTGGCTGCCTTGAGCTCTCAGGGGAGCAGTGACTGGGTTTTATTACATGTGGTATCTGGAAACCTCACCCTGGCCCAGAGGGGCGGATGTTATTATTCCCCTTTTTACAGATAATCTTGCTAAACCTTGGTTTGCTTAAATAACTTATATAAGGTCCCCGAGGCTGTAAGAAACAGAATGCGGATGCAATGTCAGGCCTCTTTGAAAACAGTGCTCTACCAATGTAAACGGTCTCGAACTTGCAGAGAATACCCGTGAGGCCCTTACCTTATTTAGATATTGAGACACGGATAGCCAATTCGTGAATAGCAAATAATAAATTACAACAATGGCATCAAGTAAGTAAATCTTGAACAACAAAAACCAGTTAAACTAAAACCCAAAAATGACTGATCCAAGACTTAATTGTTTTTAAAGTCTTAAGTAGTGGAAAAGCTACTACAAAATTCAGGCATGTGTTTTTATTTTGGAAAGTCATCTTTTCATGGTAGGGCTTTAAAGTTACATGGACTATCCATATTCTAACTTAAAAATAAAATCTCCAAATTTCAGCACCTGCAGCTACAGCACAGCAAAGGAAGACACGAATCAGGCCACACGCAAGTGCCAAGTACACAACGCAGATCCCAAAAATACCCCAGCAAGCCACAATGGATGTGTATCGAAGCATGTAAGAAAGCCAGGCAGTTGGCATGGCATAATTTCTATACAAAGTTGGAGAGAAGAAATTCAAGGAAACACACAAGACAAAAGCTGTACCCCTAAACTGAAAGTGAACAGACATTGATGGTAGATGGCCAAGTATACGGGCCCTGAGACTCAGTTCCACAGCTTTTCTGAAGCTGACGAGAGACAACTGAATATCACATTACTCAAAAAAAGATTATGGATGATGCCTGGTTGCAGAGATCAAATTTCCAAGTCTTTCAAGCTCTGCTGTGGAAGAGAATGCCCTCCTCCCGAATCTCAGCCAAGGTGTTAGATGATGAATTTGCAGCAACCAGATTCAAGTGTTTATTCCCACAGATAATTATACACCACAGCCACGTGAAGTAATGTAAGGTCAGTGCTCCCTCTTCAAACCAAGGGCACTGGCCAGTTGACAGCCCTGGCTGTCTCAGCAGGTTTCAGAATTGGGGCGGGGTGGAGAATACCCACAATTGAAACAAGGTCCCCACAGGCAACTACACAATTTCAATTTCTACAGTAAAACAAGTCACTGGGCCAGACACATCAGGGGTCAAACTCTCTTGTCCTTTACTGCTTATGAGGCTTGGGCCAATTTTCCTACAACCTTTGTGCCTTCCAATCTTTAAAAATGAAGATGTATCTACCCCACTGGGTTGAGGCAAGCATTAAGATGAAATGTCATGTACAACACAGCTGAAACGAAGTCTGGTGCCCCAAGATGCTAAATGCTCTATGGTATCTGAGCCTGGAAATGCCAGAGGGTAACTATCTAATCATACTTTCTCTGCAGCCTCAACCAACAGCCTCTGCTAAAGCAGAAGGTTCTACTCCCTTAAGTCCCCAGACCCCCAAGAGGTAGGGGAAGGAGCTAACCTCGGCCCAGAATTTAACAGGCTGCTGTGGGCTCACAGCAAGAGAGCACGCCCTGCCTGTTCATTTGGCTTCTGTTCTTCCTTAGATTTGAGCTACCTTAGACCCTGCTGTTCACTTAAGTATGGGAACAGGTACTGGCCTCCAATTCGTTCTTCACAGTACCCACATCAGAGGGCACATCCTTCCAGAAGAAGGTACTAGCTCTACTAGAGATATCAATGTAACCCACTGCATTCTATAACCAGGGCCCACATACGGGTAAACAGAGTAAAGCTGCTAAATTAGAAAATCATCGCCCTACTAACCAATAAAGATGCAGGAAGTTTTTGTAATGGGAAGTTCATTCCTTTAAGTTATTTATCACTCTCTCCTGACCTGAAATTTACATAGCTTCCCACCCCTTATTACAAAAGCACTATATGTTCATTTTGGAAAAAAAAAAAAAAAAAAAAAAAGCACTTTTAATAGATAAGTCTATTTGTTTTTGAAATAATCAGATTAAGATACCAACTTCCAGGGTGAACTGACTGCCCTGGTCCTGAAGGAGTGCCGGGATTGAGGAGGCCCTCTCTGACGGAGGAGGGAGAGGCAAGAAGGAAAGACAAAGAGAGAGGAAGGGAGGAGGTGAAGACGAAGTTCGCCAGTGACTGCCGCACTCTAATTTCTCAGTAGGTGCCAGACTTCACAGAAATCTATTAAAACTGATCTAAAATGATTACTTTTCTGAACTTTAGGCAAATCATTCATGGTTTACTGTGGTATACAAAGCCACAAATCATATTTAAGGGGGTACTCTGATACCTCCCAGCATAATTTATTGACTTCCTGAACAGCAATCACGGAACCAGCAGTCAAGTAATTTGAAATGCCAAGCAGTTGTCTCTGAGAAACCCCTATTCATTCAGCCAATTTAGAGGAAACAAGTGATTTCATTGACAGGAATAAAAATGTTTCCCAGTGAGTGCACACAAGTATATGATGACACGCACAGGCTGTATATGGGAATAGGAAGGTGTTATCTAGTGATTTTAAATAACTGACATCAAGTCTGAGTAGGCACAAATCTCAGTGGCACAACGACAGCTTGAAGCACTAGCTAGGATAGATGCTTTAGGGATATCTTAACATTCAGGATCAACAAAGCCAAGCCTCTCAGTGGGTAGAGAGAGGAATCTGCCCTCCTGGCCTGCCAGGGCACAGAGTGAGATGCACCTAAGAGTGCCGGCACCCCCAGCTAGGAAGAGCTATTCTGAGACCATGCCATCTTGAATTTGAGAATGCGCTGGCAGAAAAGGAGGTGGTCCTTTTCAATTGAAATCTGTAGAGGCAGCAGATAGCAATGCCTGATATTTCCTAAAAGAGATTTTCTTTTGTGGCAGAGAATCTAAAAGGATTACTTGGTCAAGGACTTGGTTCCATCAATCACAATGGAAGAAAACCTGTTTAGAGAAAACTACCTTTATTGTGGGGAAAAAATGACTTTGGAACATTTGAAATACCTTGACCTATGATGTAACGTCCTCCAAGGAGACTGAGCTAGCAATTCTTCACTGGCAATGAAGTCACCCATCACCTTACTGAGTGTTCAGGTAAGTAATAGCTACAGATTGATTGACTGCAATGAATAATACCCACAAGTCATAAACATCAGCCGAAACCCAAGGAATCTAATTCTGCCTCATTGTTTTCTACCTATCAGACAAACAGCTGCATTGACATGCCGCCTGTGTCAGAACCACAGCTGCTGTTGCTTTAAGTTTTCCTCTGCAAATCTGCTTTCCAGTGGACAAGATTTTGGCATTTTTGTTCAGCAGATCTACTGAGGCCCTATGTGACCCACACACATTTGGACTCCATTCCTTAGAACCTGAGATCACAGTAAAAGCCCTAAGTAGAGTTTTAATGGCCCCATAGCAACTTTGGCTAAAAGGGATGTTAATGAGCATTTACTCAGAACCTATCATATTTAATACTGTACAGCTGGTAATGCAGAGATGGGGGAGGTAAGAAGAGGGCATACAGTAAGAACTTATAAATGCTAAGGAAACAAGACACAGCAAGGAGCGAATGGCAAGATTAATTCTGTGGAATTCCTAGAGGAAGAGTTGGTGATCTTTATTTACAAGAAAGATGAATCAGAAACCAAATGTAGTAGCCTAAGAGATATTCAATGACATACAGAAAGAAATGAGATTTCCAAAAGGAAGTATTTTTATACATAATTAAAATAAGAAATTAAAAGTTTACTAATAATTATGTCAATATCACAAAAAAGTTCAAAGAATGTAAGATCTAACTCCTATCATTAAGAATTTTATGGCCAGGTATGGTGGCTCACACCTGTAATCCCAACACTCTGGGAGGCCAAGGTGGGCAGATCACTTAACGTCAGGAGTTTGAGACCAGCCTGACCAACATGGTGAAACCCTATCTCTACTAAAAATACAAAAATTAGCCGGACATGGTGGTGCATGTCTGTAATCCCAGTTACTTGGGAGGCTGAGGCACAAGAATCACTTGAACCCAGGAATCGGAGGTTCCAGTAAGCCAAGATCATGCCACTGTATCCCAGCCTGGTGACAGAGTGAGACTCAGTATTCTCTACCACCTCCCCCTTAAAAAAATAAAGAATTGTATGATCTAGCTTGGGATAAGGGAAAGATTAGATATGTAGAAACATTTATTCTACATAAATATCAAATAATATTAAAAGGCAAATATTAACCAATACTCAAAGGCATCTTGAATTTCTTTGCACCAAATAACGAGTTATCAGCAGAAATACTGATAAGGAATCTCTTTAGAGGTTCCCTGTAGGTTGGAGCATGAGGAAGACTTCCTGGAAGTGAAGATTAAATTGGACCATGAAGCTAGGTCAGGATTTCAGGATTAGCTTGAGCAAAAAAAAAGCAGGACAAATATTTGAGGCAAAGAGAACCAAAGCATGTGGGAAGCACACACGGGCTATTGGAAGGACAGCAACACACGACCCTAGAAAAGTCCTTTATTTTTTTGCAGTGGAGTCGTGCTCTATCACCCAGGCTGGAGTGCGGTGGCGCAATCTCGGCTCAATGCAACCTCCAACTCCCAGGTTCAAGTGATTCTGTCTCAGCCTCCCAAGCAGCTGGGATTACAGGCAACCGCCACCATGCCCAGCTAATTTTTTTATTCTTAGCAGAGACAGGGTTTCACCATCTTGGCTAGGCTGGTCTTGAACTCCTGGCCTCCCAAAGTGCTGGTATTACAGGCATAAGCGACTATGCCAGCTGAAGAAGAGTGTTTTTTTAAACAAAAGAGGCAGAGAAATCACTTATCCTAATTACACTCCTCAGAGAAGCAGCTTATACTCCGCATGGCCCTGGAAGCAGGCGGGGAGCAGCGGATGGTCTTTTACATTAAGGCTCATTCATGGTCACCTGGGAACTCCTTAGAAAGGCAAGCTCTCAGGCCCTTCTCAGACCTACTGCATCCTCAAATCTGGGGTGAGGCCAGCAGTGTCGGTCTTAGGGAGACCTATAGTGGGTTCAGGTGTGTGCTCAAGTCCAAGAGCCACTCATCTAACATACACACTTCCTAACATAATGACAAATCAGGACTGATACACCCTCATCAGTAAATTCTTTAAAAGATACATAAGAAACAGTCTAGTATACACTTCAGAGAAACATAATGTATTCCATCCATGGCACAGAAAAAAAAAAAAAAATCAAGTTTCTGAAGTAGGAGAAAGTCTCCATTATTAAAAAAAAAAAAAAAAAAAAAAACCCTCCTTTCCAGACTTGCTTCAACTACTCCCCCAACCCCCTGTTTGGCCTCTCAAGGTTGGAGTGCTTTTCATGACATTTTAAAATGCGTATGAATAGGAAGCTGGGGAATTCACTTCCTCATTTGATTTATGACCAAAAATATCGTAAGCTCTTCTTGTTTCAGGCATGGACGTGTTGTGAATCGAGTGTTGGCTGTACCGTGGCTCATAATGTCACTTTTCTGCAGAACACCATGAAGAAAGATGACTGCCTACATGGCACTCCACTGCCTGTGATGTCCACTTACTGAAAGGCAGAATTAGGGATCTGGTCTTCACTAAAATACACACACAGGCTAAATGCCACCTCTAATGAAACCAGGATTATAGATTCTGGGTGCCTAGGTAACTACTGTTATTGTTTCTTGTAGTACTACAGTGAAACGGAATTTTTACTGTGGAAAAAGAACTGCAAAGGTGGAAGGCATACCTGAGTAACAGAGAATTTAAATCCACAACCTTCAGCATAAAAAATATGCACAGATGAAAACACTGGCAGGAAAAACCTCTTCTGGAGAATGTGTTGCCATACTTGGAGTTTCAGTCAGATTTTCAAAGTCTTCAGGTCACCCCAAAATTTTGGCATACCAAATGCTTCCCAACCTCCCTTAATACTTAATAAGTTCATAATCATTTCATGTGACTCCAGCAGTAACTATAAAAAGGCAAGTAATCTGAGGAATACTTTCCAGTCCATTTAAAGTCCCAAGAATGCCCAGCTAGGGTCAGATGACATCGTTATCTATAATTTAAGCAACTTTGGCTTTAAAAAAAAATTGTAAGACTCTCTGGATGGGCCAGGCATAGTGGCTCATTCCTGTAATCCCAGCACTTTGGAAGGCTGAGGCGGGTGGACAACCTGAGGTCAGGAGCTCAAGACCAGCCTGGCCAACATAGTGAAACTCCATCTCTACTAAAAATACAAAAATTAGCCGAGCATGGTAGCGTACACCTGTAATCCCTGCTACCTGGGGGGCTGAGGCAGGACAATTGCTTAAACCCAGGAGGCGGCGGTTGCAGTGAACTGAGATTGCACCACTGCACACCCTACCCTGGGCAACAAGAGCAAAACTCCAGTAAAAAAAAAAAACTCTCCAGTTGAATTATAAATGTATTTTTAACATAAAATTTCATTGACTAATCCAGCATGGCCTTGTAATTATTAGTGCGATTTTCTCTTCCCTGAGCACTTGTTTGAAACGTGATGTCCTTTTGGGTTCCACATCACCACCGTCCTGCCTTTACTCCATAGCCCTGGTCAACACAGCCAGACAAGCCTCACAGAGTTAAACAGGTTCAAGGTACTTTATTTGCGTTAATATTATGTATCCTAATATACTTGAGCTGATCTGCCCATGCCTGGCACTAAACCAAACTGAGAAGATAAAGTCAAATATGTCAACCATCGAGTCTCAACTCTGCAGGACACAATGGAGCAAAACAGAGCAGAATGCTAGCAACACGCTCTCAGAAATTCATGTAAGTAAAATGTCTTTCTATAGACAGTTTCAAGAGTCTGTCCATCAGCGCATCCACCCTCATGTCTCTAGAAGGGTGCATAACTAGTGGGGAAACATCTTGTGTAGGACAATAACAAATTTCCTTAGCAGAATCTAAAACTGCCCAGGATCTGAACTTAGATCAGATTTGACCTATCATCCATCTACCCCTTCCATATTAGAAACACAGAAAGTATTCAAGAAAGGCTCTGTTTTAAGGACCCTTCTCCCTTTGGTGGCCCCTCTAATAAGAGAACAAGGGTTCCCAGATCTAACGGCATCAGCACCCACTCGTCACTGGTCATAGAAACTTCAAAATGAACAGTCATGGCTTCCTCCCTTCAGCTCCAAACAGAAGCATGGTTACTTACACAGTGGATGCCCAGTCCCCAAAGCTCCCTCCATCTGCCAGAAGGTGGTTTTTGTCTGGTCCAGGAGGCCCAGGGACAGCTGCAGTCACGGGAGACGGGGAGGAAAGTGAGTCCAGACTGCTGGTAGGGGTGTCCTCCTTAGAAGGGTTAGGATTGTCACCTAGGAGAAAAAAAAGCACAGCACTGAATTTCAAACAAATACTCAGAGAATAAAAAACTCCACTAATAATTATATGGCGTTACTTGATCTATCAAATTATTAAAGTACATTTACAATTCAGCCTTACAGTATCTGGGTGTCCTGTCCTTACATTTTCTTTAATCAAAGATACTTAAAATAAACCATAGATAATACGCAGTGAGGAATGTTTTCCCTACAAGAAAACACAATGATCAAAATCAGATAATGGAAGACAAAAACCACAATGGTGGCCACAATGACTTCCTCATCTATAAGGAGTCCAGGTATAAACCAATGAAATCAAGAATAGCTCAGAGCAGCACACCAGCCTCGTGGAGTCAACCTCTTACTTTCTGGTTAAGTCATTCTCAGTTGCCACTTAACGCATAAGCTAAACAACTCTAAGAGGGCCTTGTCTTCTGAGCTGGTATCTAGGATTATAATTTCTAATACCCCAACATTAAAAGCCCACACAGAGACAAACTTCCATTTCCCTTTGGACATTGCGGGGTGCTACAAGAGTGTTAGTTACGGCTTTTGTGGTAATGGCACAGGATGAATTTGAACTGAAACTAAAAAAAATTTTTAATGAGTTACACAACATGCATTCACAGAGGGCCATTTCATTAAATATGTTTAGTATATTATTTGTACACATTATGGGCTTGGGTAGAAAATGCAGAAGCTCACAAGAGCAGCTATTTCCCTCTACTAGTCTTCTTGCTTTCATGGTACTTACTCCCACCTACCATAAAATGCACCTCATCTGCATCCATCAAGGCTTGGCCCTTTAGCCTAATCCTCAATTTCCATGCAATATTAACTGCTCCAGGCAACCCTGCAGAGGCAGTAATGTTCTGTAAAGATGGCGATGGTCCTAAACTGCTATGGAAGCAGATGTGACACACAGAGAGGTCCATAACCCCTGACATCAACAGCTTCTAGCTGATTAAAGCTTCATGCTTCCCCAGTCCCAGGTCCTAGAAACAGCAAGAATGAATGCCAGCAACAGCAAGGACCTTGCTCCCAAAAAATATCTTAGATGGATTTCGATTCTCCTAAAAATGAAGCACAAGAGAAACTCCAGGTTCTGATTAAGCTAGCTCCCCAGACTCTAATCTTGAAAACTGATTGTGGAAAATAATTCTTATTGACTCCTGACCCAGCTTACAACTAACGGTTAAGCCAGAGAATCTTAGAAATGGAGATCTAGAACAACTGAATCCAAAGCAGCAGGAGTTGGAGACGATGGTCATGGCTGGGAGAAGAAATTGTTTATGGGGGGTACTGGGGATGGGGACACCTGGAGGACCCTGTGCAGAAGATTCTATTAAGGGAGTTTTCTGTATAAGTGCTACGTGCTAACCAATTGTGCCACTGGAGCTCCAAGAAAGAGTTTATTGAACTCTTTCTTTCACAAGTGTGCTCCCAGGGAGGGTGGGGGACACGGCAGAGCAAGAAATGAACCGTATCTCCGCAGGGCGGTTCTCCCTGTCCTGAGTCTCTCTACTTATAAAGTCTAGAAGACTCTGTAATTGCTCTTTCAGTGAAGCCACTTTTTCCACAGCCCTTCACCACAAAAACATTTAGCTAACTGGAGAAATTCTGCTCCAATAGAAGGGCCAATTTTCAGGCAAATGGACCAAAACCCACTGGTAGACCACTGCTATGATTTCCTTTCAATCTATTTTCTTTCTGGGATACAGTCCACTTTGGAACAAACACCACATCATCCCCTGTGCCCAGCAAGCTCAACTCCGTCCAGTTCTTTTCTGCGAAAGGGCCGCGAGGGGCTGCCCTCCAGCTTTCCCAGGGCCCTCCCCGTCTCTCTCAGTTATCATGAGCAATGGCTCCCCTCAAAATTAAGAGAGTCTCAAATGCAACCCCAGCACAGAGTCCAGAGTAAACCCGAATGTTGACCTGGCATGACGGCAGCCCTCAGGGCTCAGCTAGATGTAGCAAACTGTCATCAGTTCTGAAGCAGACAGGATCACCTTCACAGAAGTCAGATGCCAGCAGCTCCCTGGCTGCAGGAGGCTGGACCCAGGCCTTCAGTCCTCCCTGGGCTGCGTGCCCTGACAGCCAGGCAGGGCATGACATGGCAGAAGCAGCACAGGAGAGTCTGGGACCGGTTTATTCCCTGACTCACTCCTACCAAGAGAAACCTGTCAATGAGAAGCAACTTTGGGGAACTGGAGACCAAGGTTTTAATGTTATTTTTGAAAGATGCCTGAAATGTTTTTACAACCAGATACAGCAGATCATTTACACTGCCTCTAATCCTTTTCCCAAGCAGACTGACACAGCACAAATTGTCATTCAACATATTAAATCATATTCTATTAAGAGACTTCTCTCTTCCTTCCTGCCAAACAGTGGCAATCCGAAACCTCAAGTGAAAATAATATTGATAGAAGGGAATGTTGACCCAGGCTGATCAAAGGAGAAGACACCTCACCGACTTTCCAAGTGTATACAGTTCCTTCTTCCTTTACTATTCAAGAATGAGCTTACCTACCTGAGAGAATCACTGAATTTGAGGGAGAATAAATCATCAGGTACGTAAATATAAAATACAACCATTTCTGAAACTTTAGTTCGCCAAAAATCAAATTAGCATTTCTTTTTTTTTTTTAAATAGCATATTCTTTATTTTGCATACTTTAATAGCATTTCTTAACTAGTATGAAAATATACAACTTCTGGAATGAATAAATACATCTATATGAAAATGCACACATATTTTTCCTTATACTTTTATATATTTATATATCTATATTTATACTTACATATGTAAAAACTTATACATATACATATTTTGGAGATAGAGTCTCCCTATGTTGCCCAGGCTGGTCTCGGATTTCTGGGCTCAAGTGATCCTCCTGCCTTGACTTCACAAAGTGTTGGGGTTACAAATGTGAGCCACCACCCCTGGCTGGGAATAAAGATTTTAAATCCCATGGAACTAACTTAAAACTGAGAAATAAAGTCAGAGACACAATTATTTTCCCCTATCATTTCTTCTGAGTGATCACACAATCTCTTCCCTTAGGTGTTACCCTTTTAAGGGCACCTTCAAACAGACAAATCACCACTGGGTAAAAAGGCTTTTCCAGTGAGTGAACAAAAATGGTGCCAAAGGATTTACGAACAGACTCGAAGACACTCATTGGAAAATGAACTACCACCGACAGGAAGAGAAAATGACTTCCTCATAGCAACCACAGATTAATTCCCACAAAGTACTTGCCAACCCCCTCATCTCCTGATTCGGTCCTCCTTTGTCACAACCGTATGCAGTCAACAACTGTGCATTTCACCATCATATACTGGTTTCACAACCTGGTTTTAGGTGCCCATTTCCCTTGTACATTTCGTCAGGGTGGAGACCATGTCTCAGGCTTGGGAAGCCTTAGGGAACACAATGCAGTGCCAGGCCAACCAGGAGTCATCAGGAAGCAGACTGACTGCCGCAAGAAACAGCATGAATAAGGAGAGTCACTGCCTCTAGAAATTGGGAAGAAAAAAAACCCCTGAAGACCCCAACATATTCTCATAAAATCTGCACAGTTTTGGATTCTCATCCTGTCCCCTTCCAAGCCACAAGCACCTCTAATGCACTTTATTCACCCAACTAGCATCTACTGAGCTTCTCCTTATGTACAAAGGCACATCACCGATACTGAATTACACATGCAGAAAAGCAGTCCCTAACCCAAAGATGCCCAGAGTATAAGTCAAAGACAAACAAGGTGGTTTGTGCTGTACCGTGGTTATGTCAAGGAGCTTTGAGGCCCAGAAAAAAGGAATTTTCGCAGTTGCCAGTGTCAAGAGTGAAAGACATGTGGGAGTGCAGCAACGGGAATAGGAAGAAATTATTGCCAGTTTCAAGGAAAAAGCCTCTGGTAGAGAATATATCAAAATCCAAAGAATAGAAACAGGAGAGCATGTGGCCATTTTCAGAGCCACAAGTAATTGCATTTTGTTGAAGAACAGCAGGTGCATGAAATAGGGTAAAGAACTGTGTATCTCATGTAAAGGCATATGAATTTACTCTGCAGACACTGAGTAGGTATTGCAGGGATTAAGCAGGGAAGTGATATGATATGAAGAAAAGCTGCAAAAGATACTCGGTGATGACAGTCATTAGAACTCAGTGAGCAAAGGTGAAGGGTGAGAGAGAAATTTCACATGAGCCTCACGTTCATGGCTTAAGAGCTGGGTATATGGAAGAATCATAAACTGAAATAGGGAATAAAAAAACAAGGAGCATATTGGGTGAGGGAGATAATAAGACCAGTTGTAGGCATGTTGGGTTTGGGGTGTTGATAAAAAATCCGGGTGAAAATATCTAGGGGGAAGTTGGTTATACAACCCTGGCACTCGGAAGAGAAGCCTGGGATAGTTTTATTGATCTGAGAGTCATGCACAGAGAGCTGAAATCACAGCACTGGATGGAGAGAACAAGGAAGAAGATGTGGAAAAGTAAAAGAACCTTGAGGGGTCTTCAGGACAAACAAGCTGGCTTTAAAAAGCGATGCTGTTGTTTTGTTGTTGTTTTAAATACGACGCAGTGTTCCCCTGCAAATATTTAGGAGTCCTGCACAAACATCAATTCTCATAAAAGCTGGACAAAATTGGTCAAGAGGGCATGTCTTTGGTGATAGCAGCTGTATTTCACTCGTAAGTCTGATTTCTTCATGAGCTTGAGCTCATGAAGTGAGCTTTATTTTCAAGTGCTTTATTTTCACAATAGACTAAAATAATCAAAGACTGGCAGAAAATATTTTTGAAGGAAGGCTATAAAGTCTTAACAAATTCCATTAGATAGACAGTATATAAACTCTGTTCTCAGCCCAATATTGCAAAATAATTCATATATTGGTAAACTAAACATGATTAAAAAGAAAATTAAAAATATTTGCAACTCAGTAATAAAAACATTTCACATCAAAATTTGTGAAACATGCCAAAAAATGCCAAATAGAGCTTTATGGCTTTAAAATATTTGTTAGGAAACAAGAAAGGTTCAAAATATTCTTAAGCCATATATAAACAGGTAATTTTCCTAGATATTGGTAGTCAAAGAACAGACATCACTGACTGTTTAAATATTGAAACTAAATTCAATCAATGTCAGGTTGGCTATCAAACTAGAATTTACTGAAATATATTTGATGTCTTTTTAAATTTTAGTACGTTTACTCAATAGGAATTACTTGTATACTATAATTAATACACACGACCTACCCCAAAATAGTGGAAAACTATTATTATTAACTGTTATTTTATTTATTGGATGTAAGATTTTGAGGGAAGAAAAATCTCCAAATCACAGTGAAAATCGATGAGAAAATGTCATCTGACATATAAAAGCTCACTTTAAATACAGAGAAATAAATCTCAAGGCTAATCATCGTGGATGGTACTTAGAGTGGCTTCAAACAAAATTAGATGAATTCTTTCACCAGCAGGGGGCGAGCACAACTGCCCCGATTAACACCCACCTCACGCCCTTCTCCACTTGAGCCTGAATTCATCCTCCTGTCACCCTGCATTTTCTATCTTTTAAATAGGGCCACCCAATAATAACCAATAATTTCTTGGTTCGAGTATTTCAATGGCTTCTTTGCCCAAATGATGTGTCTGCTCTAACGACGCCGTACCCACGAAGGACTAAAGCAACCACAATGTTTCTCGACGTCTGTATTGGAACAGGGCTCAGGAGGTGGGGGAGGAGGTGGGGGGGGGGGTTGATCAAGGATCAACACCTCCAGGAAAAGTCACAGCAGGAGACTGACAGCTTCGAGAAGAAAATCTACAGGAAGAGCCTGAAATGGAGGGGATTATAAAATGCTGCAGTAGGATGAGAGTTTTGTTTGGCTAATTTGTATAAGCCTGTTTAAAACATAATCTCTGAAGTAAGCAGGAGATAGTCATCATGTCCTAATTTCTACCACACGGCAAATACTGTGACAATAAAATCTGCTAACCATAGTGGCCTTTCCTCCTAATGTTACCCAGGATATTCAGGGCAACGAAAAGGAGAGTGGTGTCTAGTGTTAGAAACAGAACTGCCAAACTCATTTCATGTATATTCTGGCATAATTTCTACTCTGCTGGGTCTGGGTTGCTATTATATATCATGCCAAAAAGTAGTACCTAATGCTACACTGAATAATGAAAACTAAAATAAGCCAAAACTTTTATTTTCCTCCCTCAGTTCAAATGCTTTTGGACTTGACGCTGTAAATAAAACCTAATTCTTAACAATGAATGTGGAGGTGACCTATATAAATCAAGCTAAATCTGTCTAGGAGCCGGTGAAAAGCTTCAGCCAACATAGGAGATGGAACCAACAACTGGGTTTTAAGATTGACGAAGATCAAAGGATACAGCTGACATCCACTCTTTAATGATCTGGTGCGTGGAAAGAGTAGAGTGCACCACACTGTTTCCAAAAATGTGGTAATACAGGTCAAAGTATACTACTTAATCACTAAAAAAGGAGACCTCTCAGAATGTCATATTGGATCAGAACAATGACCCACGTAGTAAGGCATTCTGTTTTAAGAAGGACATCCAAAGATGCTCTAGCTGTCCACAGCCTCCTCCTTCCTACCCAAGTCTTAGAAGTACATACATCCACTTGCCTTTAACTATTGGGACGGTAGTTTGTCATAGATAAACATTCAAGTCTTCCAATTCTGAATAAAGGAGCATGACTTCCAGAACAGTTTACAATTTATTATTGCCCCAAAGGCAGGATTACAGTTTTGTCCAGTATTTTGATTTTGCATCTTGTCCTTAGCACTCCATAATTATTAGCTTGTGGAAACTGGGTGATCAGATCTGCAAACTTACTGTAAGACTGAGGGAAACTGAAAAAGATCATTATCAAAGAACATAGAAAAACCACCTTTCCCACCCAACTGGATTATCTAAGGCTGTTTTTTTCCAAGTAGCCCACTCCTTGGTTGTTAAAGAAAACTGAACGGGCTTGTTTCTTCACAGCTTACCCAGAAGCTTAGCTGGACCAAAATGTCACGGTGTTCCAGGACCTCCTCTAGGTAGAAGCTGTAATCTATACATGGAATGACCAGTGCACGAAGAGCAGTCCAAGCAGCATGGCTGAGAAGGGTCAAAGTCAGGTCCAAAACCCAATCAACACCTAACCAGCCAAAGAAAGCCTGGCACTCCCCCTCCATCTTTCCCTATGCTAGTCACCATGTATTAGTGCATTCTCACGGTGCTAATTAAGACATATCCAAGACTGGGTAGTTTATAAAGTAAAGCGATTAACTGACTCATAGTTCAGCATGGCTGGGAGGCCTCAGGAAACTTACAATCATGACAGAAGGAGAGGCAAACACCTCCTTCTTCACATGATGGCAAGAAGAAGTGCCAAGTAAAAGGGAAAAGCCCCCTTATAAGACCACCAGATCTTCTGAGAAGCCATACACTATCACAAGAACAGCATGGAGGCAACCACTCCCACGACACAATTACCTCCCACTGGGTCCTTTCCACAACATGTGAGGATTATGGGAACTACAATTCAAGATGAGATCTGGGTGAGGACACAGCCAAATCGTAACACAACTTCAACTAAAATGGCTCAGGAATTGAGTGAGATAACTTTCCTCATGAAGCACAATCAACAGAGGCACTTACCAGATAAGATCTACAGAAAGAAACAGTCCAAAGCAAGACAAAATTAAAGCTGAGATATTTTTCAGGCCAGATATTATTTATTCTCATCCTCCACAAAACCTAGGCCAGGGAATTCTACCATATTATCTTAAACATTAGTTTTCCTTAACTGAAAAAGTGTACACACACACACACACACACACACACACAGTTCCTATATTAAACAAATTAGAATAGTAAAGACAGGTTACAGAACACTAAGTCTGACTTTAAAACGAAACCTTTTAAATTGCGAATGTACAGGGTATCTTTCTTAAAAAAGCAAATCAACTCTACTCTACCATCCAAAGGAAATTCTTCTTTACTGTCCATAGATTGCACGATTACTGTTTAAAAAAAAAAAAAAAAAAGTCCAGATTCTTTATCAGAAAATCTTAAGACTTACATTAGGGAAAAAAAGGTGAAAGATTAAAATATTAACCCTGCCAACTGCCCATTAAGGGAAGAAGCTAACTGTGTTTCTCAGCAGGGACAGGTGCACTGAGATGCAGGTTATAACTGCCCCCTGGTAGGGAGCTTCCTAAAGTCCCACTTAGCCCAATGCTCAGTTATACTGCAAGCTCAGGTAATGCCATCTTAGGCAGGGGGCAGAGTGACCCCACTCCTCCCATTTCATTTTCCCTCTGAAACAAGGCAAGCCATAATGGGAACCATAACGAAGCCAACTAATGTACAGATGAATAACAGTCAGTTGCTAGGTAATAATTCACTTGGCTAATGTATCTGAAATCGTCTCTAGAAAAAGAAAAATGTGACTTCTCAAGAAAATAGCTTCCTACTCCCCAATCCCAAAAGCATAGAAACAAAACTACAAAAAGATCTGCATTTCCCTCAAAATTTATAGTTCAGGAGTTGCCTTTTCATTTAACATGTCACATTAAGGCATGAAAAGATGATGAAATCGCCATAAACTTAAGAAGATTTTATTTTCTGTTGCCCAAAGATTTAAAGAAATTAAGCATAATGCTTGCTCCAAAAAGCTACTGTGACAGCTAAAATATGCCAAAGTACATGCCAGGAAAGCTGATGAGAGAATCAGCTGTTAAAACCAATCACATGACAAAAAATACAGACCCCATCGTAAAGTTATAGCAACAGCTAATGGGCATCAGGTTACAACTCCAGAAACCACCTCTGCCTCTTGCAAAGGTCGATGGAAATCTGCAGCAATTCAATTATAAAGCAAGTAAGACCAGTTCAGTTGCAATGTCAATCGAAGTCAAAGCAAATTGCTTTGCTCTATAAAGCAAAGAGCATTTTTATGTCATAATCACACTCCTGGGGCATTATTTAAAGACTAAAATATTTGTCTACATAAACAAACAAAAAATAACCATGTGCTATTATTCTTAGGAACCAAAAACTAATCAGATACTTATCAAGCTGTCTTCCATAAACTTTGAGGAAGCTGCCACTTTGACAGCTCAGGAAATGTAGAGCACTGTGCTCAATGCACAACCTCCAGTCCAGCTGACACAATGAGGACTGCCAGACTCTTTGCTTTTCACCTGTCCTCCCCTAGCTATTCTCACCTAAGGAAAAGGAAAGTTCCTTATTATTGATTGCCAGATGGAGGCCAGGCCCAGTGGCTCACACCTGTATTTCCAGCACTTTGAGAGGGTGGGTAGATCACCTGAGGTCAGGAGTTCGAGACCAGCCTGAACAACATGGTGAAACCCCATCTCTATTAAAAATACAAAAGAAAAAAAAAATTAGCCAGACATGGGGGTGGGGGCCTGTAATCCCAGCTACTCAGGAGGCTGAGGCAGGAGAATTGCTTGAACCCGGGAGGTAGAGATTGCAATAAGCCAAGAATCGCACCACTGCACTCCAGCCTGGGCAACAAGAGCAAAACTCTGTCTCAAAACAGAATAATTGCCAGAGGGAGATGCGAGTTACCAATAAACCTAGGTATAATGTGAGACAAAAATAACCAAAAATAAAAGACTAAATCACATTTTATTTGAAAGCATACCAAACATAAAAGCATATCTGAAGCTCTTCTGCTTCAGATATCAGACTCTCAAGAAAATATAAGCTAAAATTATTCAATATTTACCATATATTGGGTGGTTTACATCCATTAATTCAGTTGTTATTGGGAAAAACCATGTCAAAATTTTATTGTCCAAACTTGTGAGGCTTAGAGGGGGATTTGCTGAGAGAAATTTAAACCCAAGTTTGTTTAAATCCAAACTTAACCACAAGCAAATCAATCATTCAATAAAACTCTTTGCTGCCTAAGTATTTCCAGTAATAGGGACCCCCAAAATGCCAGGACAACGTGACCATGAGAGAGCAGCCTGGGCAAAAGGTGAAAGATACGTGAAGTCTAACAGGAAAACACGAGGCAGTAAGAGAAAGTCATTCTCAGTCAGTGTCAATGAAGTCTCTCCGGCCAGCTCATGTTAAAGGGACTCCATTCCCTTTCTTTCCAAAGTCTGCTTCTCATTCTTTTCCCTTCAAAATTTTAAGTGTACACCCGACACACCAAGTATGAAACACAGCTTGCTTCAGAGTTAAGCTGAAACGTTTGTAAACTAAACATATATAAATGTATGTGATATGTACATGTGTATTTATATGTGTGTCTTACAAGTAATACACTACAGACACAAGTAGGAAATACAAATATGTATAAAGAAAATCACCAACTCTTAAACCACTGTTATAACCGATTATTTTTCCAGATATACTTGTATGCTT
Organism: Cebus imitator; assembly: GCF_001604975.1. Taxonomy (NCBI): domain Eukaryota; kingdom Metazoa; phylum Chordata; class Mammalia; order Primates; family Cebidae; genus Cebus; species Cebus imitator. The sequence continues at coordinate 13,194,422 of NW_016107319.1, read as the reverse complement.
ATAGTACATTTAAATACAAAGTTTTTTCTTTAAAAGTGAGATTATTTTTGAAAGTTCCATTTTAAAACTTTTTTCATTCAAAAGCATACTATACATTAGTTCTATGGAAACATCTTTTATCAGCCCAGGATGGCTAGAAGCCTGTGTGGCAAGTAAGACATATGCATCATCTGTGTTTGGCTGGGCTGAAGAATACAAGGTCCTCTTATGAGTACATCCATTTAACAGAATGAATAGAATACTATACAGCAGTGAAAAAAAGCAGAAAACTCTCTTTGCGCTGACATGAAAAGCAACACAAGTTATACTGTAAATTTTTAAACAAAAAAGGTACAGAACTGACTCTTCAGTGCAGAAGAGAGTAAATAAGAATCCATATTCATATTTGCTTACTGTGATGGTTAATATTGAGTGTTAACTTGACTGGCTTGAAAGATGCAAAGTATTGTTCCTGGGTGTGTCGGTGCAGATGTTGCCAAAGGAGATTAACACCTAATCAGCTGTCAGAGCAGCTAGAATAAGGCTGGCAGAAAAACGTGGAAGGATTTGACTTGCTGAGTCTTCCAGCCTTCATCTTTCTCCCATGCTGGATGCTTCCTGCCCTCGAACGTGAGAGTCCAAGTTCTTCAGGTTTTGGACTCCTAGACTTACACCAGTGGGCTTTAGGCCCTTCGGCCACAGACCGAATGCTCCACTGTCAGCTTCCCTACTTTTGAGGTTTGGGGACTCTTACTGGCTTCCCTGCTCCTCAGCTTGCAGACGGCCTATTATGGGACTTCACCTTGTGATCATGTGAGTCAGTACTCCTTAATAAACTCCCCTTCATATGTACATCTATCCTATCTGTTCTGTCTCTTTAGAGAACCCTAATATACTTATATATAAAGAATTCTAGAAGGATAGTTAAGAAACTATAGGTTTAACCATATAAAACTGGTGACATTCAATCATGTTCGGCATATACCAACAGCAGTTTCACGAGGTACAAACTTGCTAATAACTGATCATCAATCCAATTTACATCTGTACTCAAGTAGAATTTCAGAAACTACAAGTTGAACTACATGAAATTCTCAATGATTACAATGTTTGACCTACAATATATGAGGGGGGAACATTTGAAATTGCTGGTATTAGATAATTTTTTTGACCTACAAGATGGCAATTTTATGTGGCTCAACCCATGAACATGAGTGGTTCAGATCTGGCTTGCAGATGCAGGCACTGAGTCAATGGCATGGAATGGATCTTTCCACTTCGTATCTTCTTATACTTTTTGATTCTTCAAATATGGGAATATATTATTTATTTTATTTTTTTTTAAAGAAGGGCAGAGAAGTAGGAGGAGAAAAACAAAACTAATAGCAAAATCTCATATATTCAGGCAGCATCAAATTCCAAATTGTGTTCACTTTCCAAATTTCTAACAGCCTGTTAAATCATCAGGTACCCGAGATATCCTCACTACAACCAATCCAAGACCAGCTGTTTGTTCATTTAGGTAAGTGGTTGCATAAATGACAACAAGATGCTTTTGCAGTACTTAATATCACTGAAGTAAAATGGGTCACTTCCCTCCCACCTCTCTCATGAAAAACAAACCTGGACTTTTCTCCTGGAGAGCCCAGGCTTGTTACAGTGTTTTATGCCCCACATTTAAAACCACAGTCCTCTCTGGTTCTTCTTTCTCCTTTATCTCCTGATTCAGGACCACAGCTCTGACTCCCTTACAATACTAACCATTTCTTTAATGGAACGACTAAGAAGCATTCGTAAAATTAAAAAACAACACCATTAGAAATGCATAGAGTATCTCTGAAGGGACCCACAAGACAAACGGCAGTGTCTGCTGACTAGGGAAGAGGAGTTCATAGTTGCCCTTATGTGCAGAACTCTAGTAGAGTGATTAAGAACCCAGACCCTGGAATCAGACTGCATGGGTTCCATCCTAGCTTTCACAGAGATGGGTGAGTAACCAGCCTTCTCTATGCCTCAGTTTCCTGAACTATAAAATAGGGATAATAATACTACCCTTAGGATTGTTCTGAATAGTATCTAAGATTAATGAATATTACCAATATTACAGTACTTGGTATATAATATGCTAATATGTAACTGTTCAATGTTACTACTCTCCAAATTTTGTATCATGCTCCTGCTGAACTACTAAACATTTTAACAAAGAGTATACCTTTAAAACAGCCAAGATAATAGAGACTTAATCACTATTTCTCTTAAAGAGAAAAATTAAAAACCATTACCATCATCACATTTCATGCTCAAAAACTTGTGCTGCTGATTTTAAAGATTATGAGCAGATCCAAAATGCCAGCCTCAAAATTCATTTTATTTCCTTGTTGGAGATGGGGTCTGGATGTGTCACCTAGGCTCAGTGGTGCAATCGTGGCTCACCACAGCCCAACCTCCCAGGCCCATGATCTTCCTACCTGGGCCTTCCAAAGTGCTGCAATTACAGAAGCCAGCCACTGAGCCTGGCCCCAAATTTCATTTTAATAGGCTTAAAAGGGTTTTTTTTTTTTTCTTTTTTCAACTAAAGGTGACTGTGTAACCCTTCTTAGTACAGCCTGAGAAGGCAGAAAGGAAGGTAGAATAAACATGCAGAGGGAAACAGGCTGCAAAGATGCAACCCGGAGCTAAGAAAAGCCAACTGGAGACAAATGATAAATACGAGGAGCATTCTCTGGCACTGACTCAGTCTTGCATCATTTCTTTTCCTCAACGGCTTGTAAGAATTCAGTCAGCAAAACTGAACTGGCCACAGGTTTCCTTTGTTATATTAATTGTACACGGCACTCTTAGATCATCGTCATTTAACCATGGGCCATAGAGTTTTCTGAGCAATAGAAGTCACCTGGAATTGACCACACAGAGAAATACCTTCTCCCTCAAGATTTCTGCTCATCTTTCTGGCTATCAGAGAAAACGTTTCAAATCAGTCACTCTTGACAGCCTTAAAATTCCATTTCATTCAGGATAAACAATACTTTGGTTAGTTTGAAAAGATGTTTCTTAGACAGCCCAGCTACCTCCTACGCCACAAGAGTTTCAAAGGGGGCTGTAAAGAGAATGACAGCTGCTTGAATTCAGAACTAGAAATTAAAATAAAAGCTATTAGAAGTGAAGAAAAAGCTCACTCCACAGGGACACAAGCTTTAAAGAATTTTTCTCTCTTCTATAAATCCAAGTTACCTGCCATGAACTTATTTTCACCACGGAAGCAGCTATGTATTTTTTTTAAGGCATTAAATAAGCCTTTTTTGTCCTCCTTCAGAGAAAGGGGTAAATGTGCATCCCACACAGAAGCACAGTTAAGATTACATAGGAAGCAACAGAAGAAGTTGCCTTTCACTTTGTCACTAGCATTGGGCGGGTGAGCGCGGAGGGAGGTTTCTGGGGAGACATCAACGCAGGGGAGGCAACCCACATAATTTCTAGGCACGCCACAACTCAATTACAGCCCTGAATTTTCTGGCTGCCTTTTCCAACCCATTGATTTCATCGTTGTAAAAGTGAGTTAAGAAATAATCTGTCTACATATGCTGTCACACATTCAAGCCTGGTCTTAGATTAAACTTCACAACACAGTAATTCCATGTCAAGGAATCATAACATTGCTGTGATGAGATGGCAAGAGGCTTCCGGGCTTGAGAAGTTATTACCCAGAGCCCAACCATGAAATGCCATGCAAAAAAAAAATTTGGTAAGAATGGAGAAAAGACAGACTGCCAATCTTAAGACCAAGATCTGCTTGGCTCAGTTACCTGGACTGATTATAATTCTTCATCAAACTGATAGCATGTTTACAAGGAAACATCAATAGCTACAGAATAGCAACGAAAATCCATGCCAACAATGGTTTTCCAGTGGTACTTTTCACACTTCCACGTAGTTTGCATCCTGCTAACATCGTGGGAAACACAGGGTAGTTATAATTCACTTATGAAAGCACATTTTCATAAAGAGGCATTCTATAGATGCTCTCTTGGGAACTGAGATTACAGAGTGCACAGCTGCTGTGAATGTCAACTATTCAACCTCGGCTTCTAATGAAATAAAGGTCTCACTGTAGTGAGTGGCCTCCCATCCCTTAATATGAGCCTATAGATGAATGTGGATATATGTGCCTGTGAGGTAAAATAGGAGAAAAATGAGCTCTACTTTGCTCATGGTTATTAGACTGCTCTTTTTCTAAGAAGATGGAACATTTTAGTAACTGTTTACTATTTCTCTTTCCACTGACTTTCCACAGACACTATTTATACCAAGACATTCCACACTCTTTTTTACTAAACCTATTTTTCAAAGCAGTTACAGATAAGAATACATATTGAACACACTAACAAATTGTCATGTTTCCTTCCTTTTGATGGAAAGATGGTCTATTTTTAAGCTGCAAGGAAAAAACTGATGACAAAAACAAAAACATAAACACAATGATAGATTTTCCTATGAGCCTAAACTGTGGCTAATAATGTCCATTTTATCTGTCTTGATCTCCCCATTTAGTCAGTTAAGAAGTCCCCAATTCACTTTAACATCCCTCCCAGATATCCATTTTATTTTTGCTCCCTAGTGCTAATTCTAGCCCACATCAACCTCAGCCTAAATTACTTAATCAGCCTTTTACCACAGCTGCCTTTCGGATTCCTACTGGCAGATTAAGTCAGATTCAGTTCCTTAAATATTGTTTTCAAAATGTTTTAACTCCTCTCCCTTGCTGAAAAATATTCAGTGGTTCCTCTTATCATTTTAAAACTAAAGTGCCTTTCCCTGGCTTTAAGAATATTATCCTGCAGCAGCAGCTAGAGTTCGAGTGCTTGCTATGTGCCACACATTATGCTAAACACACAACTGAACCTTCTCAACCATCCTCAGTAGTAGATACTATTATTACCCTGATTTTGTAGCTAATAAAATAGATTTAGAGAGGGTAGGCAATTTGCCCATGAGTATAGAGTCAGAATATATATTCCCCAGCCCAGGCTCCAATCCACCCATTCATCCCCCTTAGGCTGTCTCTCCTAGGTCCGGCTAAGTCTTCCATATCAGGTCCACCTATCATTCACAATCTTCAACCCTGTCCTCTTCTAATCAGGGGTTCTCCCCTGCTCTCACACCTGACTCTGGCTCTCTGCTGATGCCATGCCTCAGTCACGCTACTTCCCTCACCTGAAACCCTTTCCCTCCCAACTGCCAAAATAGCTCATTTCAAGGAAACCAGAAAGCCTCCACTACAGACTTCCCTTCCTCAGAGCTAGCACTGGGCACTTATTACCACATTGTTTTATATTTCACTGTAGTGATGAATAGAATGGAACAGAAAATCAGCTCCCTGAAAGGAAAAACTGTGTGGCAAGATGTGGAGCATATAAAAGCTCTTCAATAGATATATGGTATAATTCTGATTTTCATATCTAGTATAATAAAAACCACTAATAAATGGTAGAAACAAAAAGAAAAAACACTTCCAAATGGCTAACAGCATTCCATCGTTTGGAATAAAAAATCTACATTTAAAAAGACCTCAGAGTGGCCTGGTTTCTAGTTTTCTATTCTCTTGCTCATGCCTCAAAACTGAACCAGATTCTTTCAACCTACATAAGATGGCTAATTTATACCATTAGTATTGCTCTCGTTGATGTGTGATATTTAAATTTTAGTTAATTGTTCAAAGTTTTTTTTTTTTTTTTTTTTTTTGAGACGGAGTTTCGCTCTTGTTACCCAGGCTGGAGTGCAATGGCGCGATCTCGGCTCACCGCAACCTCCGCCTCCTGGGTTCAGGCAATTCTCCTGCCTCAGCCTCCTGAGTAGCTGGGATTACAGGCACGCGCCACCATGCCCAGCTAATTTTTTGTAGTTTTAGTAGAGACGGGGTTTCACCATGTTGACCAGGATGGTCTCAATCTCTTGACCTTGTGATCCACCCGCCTCGGCCTCCCAAAGTGCTGGGATTACAGGCTTGAGCCACCGCGCCCGGCCCAATTGTTCAAAGTTCTAATGTGATATTACTCAGGCTGAAAAGACCTCTATATATGACGTATTTGCCCTACTTTGATTTTAGAGACTCACCCAGATCAAGGTATGTTCCTACGTAGGACCCAAGGAAATGGTCACGTCTCATTGCTTATCCATCTCTGCCCCACTCAACAGTAGTATTTTCACTTTTTGCTGAGAAGGCTCTGTATCCTCACCATGGTATCTACCACGCTGTAGGACTACAATAACACATGCTCAGCAAAATGTGCTGCAGTTAGCACATTCATGATCCAAATGTTAAAGTGCCAACCCAACGATACCCAAGTAAGACCAACACTCAAATGCTATTAAATCCTGCCAATTGGCTTGCAAGATGATTTTGTTTTCAACTCGCTATAAGTCATATTTTTTTAAGTTGCTAAATAAGTAAGCTGCTATATTATGTTACAAAAGACGACAGGCACAGAATACTTAACTACACAAGAAGATACATATAAAACCCAGTTCTGTAAATGTCTAGTTCTGTTTAAAATTAGAGCTAGCATAAAGAAAGAGATTCAGATGGTAATCCTCTTCTCCCCAACTCCCCAAATCTTTGCTTAAAATTTCTTTTGCCTTGAATGAAAAATAACAAAGATCACTTTGATCTCATATAGCCTCCTGAACTTTCCTTGTATCTGGGGGAATTACAACAAACACAACACCCCCTCTTTATGTAATAGACTGTAAGGACGTGCATTTGGGGTGGGCGAGAGAAAACAAACACACAACACATACTTAACATTTTTAGAGTTATCTTACTAGTAGTTCTAAGGAAATGAAAACATGGGATATAACTTGAAAATGAAATGAAAGCAAACCTTTGATTTCTAATCTTCTTTTTACCACTTAGCAGACCTCATATTTTGCTTTTTCATAACTGACTTAGCCGAATCTACTCAGCTTTGATGTTCATGAGATTATGAAATGCTATATGAAAAATGAGCAATATGGCTTCACCAAAATAAAAGATGAGAATCTCAAAAAGATTTAACAGCTGCTCTAACTTAAGAAAACTAGCCCAATACAATATCCATTTTAGTTCATATTAATCATCAATAAACATCCGTAAGCAAGTAAGTAGAATTTTAAAGTCTTTTGCAAGTTTAATATTAATCATATATTACAAAGAAAAATAATGGGCATACACAGTATGACTATGGCTAAACGTGCCAATGCCAATGGAAGTTTTTACCAAAGTAAAGATACTCAGTTTATTTAATTAAACTGGTCATCCCTCAATTGGGAGTCGGGGTGAGGTTGAATGAACATAACAAAAAGCATGTCTCACAGCAGAGGAAAACCCCTCCTGCTTCATGCAGGCTGGTTTTCCTGCATCCAGGCCTGTCCTACTGTGGTTCATGCTCTAACAGGCTAGCTGACTCTTCACGAATGTTTTTTTGATCTGCCTGATGTTGAACTGAAACCAGTTCCTAGCGTGTTCCAAGACTGGCTGTTTGGGACCTCACATAGTTTCATATGCTACTCAACATAGGAGAAGAAATAATATACCACAAACCACTTCACTCAAATACCAAATCTCTGACCAAATCATAGGGCTGAAGAACATCTCCAGTCATCCAAGCCAGTTCCTCGAATCTTGGCAGATAGTCTACCTAACTTTAAGGCAACAATTATTCATCCTGGATTTAATTAAGTCAAATTTAACTTATACTACAATGAGTCAAGGGGGTCAGCATATTCATATGCACATTTTCTATCTGTCCCATAAAAACTAGAACATTTGGAAAAATAATCAACCAAAGTTGTCTATAATGCATATTTTAGCCCAAACTAGATTAACATGGGAAGTCACTTCACCATTAACAATAAGAAAAAAATACAGAAAAAATATTAAACCTTTTGAAATCTTCAAGTCATTTTGACTATTATATGATTCAAGCTACTTTAAAAAAAAAATTAAGTCCTAATGACAATATACCTTCTTTTGAAAGTAAAGTTTTCAATATGCTAAGTGACTTTCAATAACATGAATAGTTTTTTTAGTATTCTTTCCCTGTATGCTTCCTTTCAAATAAATATAATCACTTTTCTTCATTTTTTTTCTATAATATGTACAACATAAAAGACTACAACCCTACTTTGTTCTCTCTGAGATAACTTTTTTTTCACACAACTAAATCTTAACTACAAAAAACTGAGGGCAAGGGAGAATAATAGTTTTAAGTTGACTTATAATATAACCTCTAAGATAAGATAAAATCACTCTATGACCAAACTTAAGAGTTTTCCTGATTCTGACAACTTTCCCAAACAAAAAACAAACAAACAAAAAAAACCACTATGTTGCAACCAAGGATGAATATAAAGCTATAAAATACTTCATAAAATACAAAATGTAGAACAAATCATATAAATAATGAATGTAAAAACCAGGCTAAAGAAGTTTAGTATCTGACAATCTTTTACCTTAAAAATCAAGTGATTGTAACGAATTATCACCCACAAGTTAGAAAGTCTATGATTATTCACTAACTTGAGTGTTCCCATAAGAGATGGTGCCAAATACCACTACAGAAGCTTCTTACCATTAATAATCACTTAGCAATCCAATGATCAAAAGGTGAATCCACTAAACAAATGTGACTGGATATTATGATTCCATTGCTAAGAACATCAAAATAGTAGAAGTGATCCTAAGACAAAAATGTCCTTCTTTAATCATCTCCCTCATGAAACACAGTCAATTCCATTTTGCTCAAGCGCCAATGAGCCATTTGAGGTATTCTGTGTCCTCTTGATTTCTTTTTCCTTTCCTACTTTCCAACATTTGCTTATTTCATTATTTATTAACACTTCCACCAGAGGACAAGTGAGATGTAAGAGAAGGTGCAATTCAAACCAGTGAGTTTTACTCCTTATTAGCAACTCTGCTGAGAAAGAATGAATGTGAGAAAGAGACAGAATTAAAAAGTTAGCGGGGATCAGATCTAAAAGGAAGTTCTGAAATTATAGCTTAATTTTGATGATTCATGCCCTTCCACTGGAAATTAAGTATCTGTGTACGTATGTCTTAAGCAATATAAAAGAATCCCAGAACGTTTTAACCCCCCTGTGTCATTACAGGAGGCATTCCGAGTCTTCCTAGAGATACCTGTAAGTCAGGTGAGCTGAAGACAGTTGTCACCTGCTTTCGTGAATCTCTGGACATTAACCGCCTGGCCATGTGCACATGCAGATACCTATGACAGTGGCACTGTATTTCTTCCCATCCTCATCCCCTTCCTTCCTCTGCTAATCATCTCACACTTCCCAATTTTTTTTTAAAAGGACCAAAAGAAGAAGAATGAAGTCTACTTGCGAATTCAGCAAATGTTCCCAATAAAGAGAAAAGCCTCACAACACAAGTCACGGCTTCAGGCTGCACGCTGAAAACCGAGGTTTGGATACCAGAATCATCTTATTCTCACATCACTAACCACACGGTTACAAATCAGCAATGCGAGGCCTGTGCACGGCTCCCAGTCTTGTTTTATATGGATCAGTGTTGAAAACTCAGATTTCTAGGCTCTGTAAAAACTGGGCAATCTGGCAACACTGAAACAAAACGGCCACATGGCAACAATTAGCTGGCACAGGGTGGCTCAGATGGGACGCGAGAACTTCCACTGGCCAGGGTTCCACTGCAGCCCAGTTCCCACAAGCCTGGCCCGGGTAGGCAGGTCAACTTGCCACGCCTGCCATAAGATGAAGCATTCTGCCTGATGAGAAAGTCAGAAAAATGGGGCAAGTAAGACACACAAGCTGTAAACGCCTGTGCGATGGTGAACTGTGCCTTTAATCTAGATGCATTTAACATGAGACTCCATCCGCTTCTCTCATAAAAGATCTGCTTTAATTTTAGTTCCCCTTCCATTTGTCTCAGGGTTATGTAACCTCACAGGAGGTCACACAAGTCTCCAAAAAAAGAAATTTAAGCTGTCTTTTAAAAATAAAAAAAGAACCATGCATAACAAAGACAAACAAAACTGAAACTTGCGTTATCTCCTTGACAAAAAAGCTTCATTCTCCCTGTTAATCTCAAAATTATAATCTTAAGGGAAGAAGAAATTAAAACACAGATGACAGAAAACTGTGGCCTTCCCTGAGGACATATGCCATACTCTCAACATGCTGTCAAGCAAAAAATATCATTAATATCTTACTATCTTCCAGCTCAAGACAAAGATTGTAGACGGCCACGGGCCTCTTGGTTCTCTGGCCTTGTCTCTTCGACTGCCTTGGTGGTGCATTCGGGGGTGATGACGACAGGCAGGTGGGCTCAGGGAATGTGGTATCAGGCGGTGTCCGAAAAATCTGCCATCAAATCATAGAGGACATGAATTACCCACCATGAACAGAAACCTGTATGCAAACCAGTATCACATTTGATTCAGAGTTCATTCAATTCAGGCTAGAGCCCAAAATCCATTCCCTCAAATGAAGGGAGGTCATAGCCTTTTATTTTCTTAATAGAAGATTCCAAAATAAAAATTTCTGATTAAATTTAAGTCAGAACAACATCAGATTGTTACACATCAAATAAGTCATTCCATAACTAAACAAGCACAACTATCTTTAGCAGGTATAGACAGTAGCACAGCCCTTCATCTCCAAAGGAAGCGGCCAGCATAAAACATTAAAAACAAATATTCCATTAAATTTTACAGAAGGTTATATTTACACCAAAATGTTGGTCTCAGTTTTTTCCAAACTACGTAAACAGAAACAGATGACTGCAAATACTTTTTACACATTTAAAAACAGCCGATGCTTATGAAATTACCTTTCTAGATTCCCATTTATATTTTTCATAAAATGTTTTCTAGATTTTATCAATTCATTTAATACCCTCTAACCCCTCTTTTATTTCCCCTTTCATTTATGAAACCCAGAATATTAGCACCTTAATTTATCTACAATGTCATTCATATATCAGTAATAATAACATTAATTAAAATCTGCTGCTCCTTTGCTTAGCAAATTTCTTTTTAGAAAACCAATTTGTGCCACAAGGGAAAGTGTATCATACAGAAATTATTGACAGTAGACCCTCCACAGCTGCCAAGACCTCAGTTCAGAGGTTTCTTTCCAACAAAACTGCAGACCCTTCATCCTTCGATAAAGTCATAAAGTAGAATACATTAGAGATATCAACATAACAGAAGCTGCATCTCCAAAGGGCTGACATTCCTCAGGTGGAAGCAGAAAACAGGAAGAAAGCCAGTTAGCTTTAAACAAAACATGAATATAAAACCCTCAAATAGCTAATGTATGCAGGGCTTAAAACTGAGAGGGCAGGTTGATAGGTGCAGCAAACCATCATGGCACATGTATACCTATGTAACAAACCTGCACATTCTGCACATGTATCCCAGAACTTAAAGTATAATTTTAGGAAAAAAGTACTGTGTAAATGTCCCACCACTGTTTTATATATTTTTAATATTAAAAGAAACAGTGGCACACAACCTGTGATACAAGTGAGGGTGTATCACTCACATTACTTGTTCAGTGTATTGCTGAACAACTAACAACGATGTTGGAGATTTAATTGAACAGTCTAAAAGTTCACACCTAAAAACTATTATATACCAATAAAAATAAACTATTTCAAGAGAGCATTTCCTTTATAGTACCATACTGCCCCCTCATGAGTAAATGAAATTTTTAAAAAATGATTTATATTACTATAGACAAATATGTGCTAGTGAACATTTAATTTATTGTTCCAACTGGTAACGTGCTAACACCATGTTTCCACAAAATCTGTGTTCCAGTAGGCCACTCTGGTCAACAGCAAACTGCTATCTGCCTGAAAAACCCTCTGCTGCCTGGACTACCATCCACAGCTGGGTTTACTGCCATCTGTCATTGTTCAGATGTAAGAAGGTTGTGGGGTGGTGGGAACAGGAGAGCAGTTAGGTTGAGAAGTCCGATAATAGTGAAGGAGAGAAGAAAAAGGCCAGGGAACATGACTCCAATGGGGAAAAAAAAGGCACCTGTAAGCAACATTTAAAACAGCTCCCTGGCTTACCTATTAATATGTTTGAGGTTTACAGATACAGCCAGTGGCTCCGGGATGTCACCAGAATAGAACACCAAACCATACACAGAGCGAGTATATCCAAAGCATAAATTAGCAATGAAAAAGTTATAATCCAACAACTGGTGCTGGATAGATGACAACCTTCCAAACACATCTCCTTCTAGGATCATGCTGACGGCAACGGTGCAAATGCTGAAAACTGTCCCACTTCTTTCCTCCAATTTGAAGTAAGGGTGTTGGGGAAAGGGTGTGGGAGGTGAGACATGAAGGCAACCCCAATCTTCAGAGCCAGACTACCAAGCAAAATGAGACCCTGCTGAGGACTGACCTTAGTTCTTCCCAGCACCTCAGTCCAAATCCCAGGGCTGGGTCCACCGCAGGCTGGTCTCCAGAAATCTTAGGCACTGTTTAGCTCACGTCAGAGTATTTTGGAATGGGGACCAGGCTTTGGGGTCTGTTTTGTTTTCTTTGGTTTACATCTTAAAGCTCCTCAGGTGATTCTTTTGTGTAGCCAAGACTAAGAAACAGTGATTTAGATATAGGCATTCCACAGTTATTTTACACTTGTCTTGGATGAACAAAAGTCAAAATCAAAACACCAGAAAATGGAAGTGTAAATGAGTTCAACCATTGTGGAATACAATTTGGTGATTCCTCCAAGATTTAGAAACAGAAATATTAATACCATTTGACTCAGCAATCTCATTACTGGGTATATACCCAAAGAAATGCAAGTCCTTCTGTTATAAAGATACATGCATGTACATGTTCACTACAACACTATTCATAATACTGAAGACATGGAATCAACCCAAATACCCATCAATAATAGACTGGATAAAGAAAATGTGGCACATATACACCATAGAATACTATGCAGTCCTGAAAAGAAACAAGATTCTGTCCTTTGCAGGGACATGGATTGAGCTGGAAGCCATAAACCTCAGCAAACGAATGTAGGAACCAAACAAAACAAACACTGCATGTTCTCACTTATAAGTAGGAGCTGAACAAGGAGAACCCATGGACACATGGGAGGGAACACACACTGGGGCCTGTTGAGGGGCAGGGGCAGGGAGAGCATCACGAGGAATAGCTAATGCATGCTGGGCTTAATACCTAGGTGATGGGTTGACATATGCAGCAATCACCATGACAAACATTTACCTATGTAACAAATCTGTACATCCTGCACATGTACCCCAGAACTTAAAAGTTGAAGCAAAAAAAAAAATTTCATAAAATTTGGCACTGTACACATATAATCAATTCCTTGGACCTTGCCAAGTCCTAATAAGGCATAAAATATGTCTAAGATTCTAAACACCAACCACACCCTCAGTAAGCTCTATGTTGTATAGGCTAAACAATCCAAATCCAAAACTCTGAAATCTGAAACACTCCAAAATCTGAAACTTTTGAGTGCTGAAATGACACTCAAAAGAAATGCTCATTGGAGCATTGTGAATTTCAGATTTTCATATTTGTAATACTCAACTATTACACATAATACAAATATTCAAAATAAAAAAATCAAAATTCATAATACTTCTGGTCCCAAGCATTTCTATGAAGGGATACTCCACCTGTATTAGCATTTGATAAAGCTACTAGCATCCCAATTAACATGGTTAGCAAATCACAGATGCTGATCTGAAATAGCACTATCCTGGCTTTTAAATCTTAACAGCTATGGAAGTTTAGACATATTTCCTAACACAGTGTATCTCATCTTCTCATGTGTATAATGAGAACCACAATGCCTGTACTATAGAGATTAAGTGACATCATGTTTATAAAGTGTTCAGCACAGTGCCTAGCACACAGTAACCAGAAATAAATGGTAGCTAGTTGTATTTGTAATATAACTGCAACAGTAAACAATTATAAAAATTAATTCAGACCCTCATGACTCCATTCAACTGCTGTTTTAGGGAGCACTAATTTCTTGGAGTCGTGAATATTCCCCAAATTCAGTACTTTGAGCCAAGTTATTCTAAAGTGCTCTGGAAAAGGACATCAAGCAATGGGCTAAAGAAAAGTAACATGGAGCACCTTTTCAAAATCCCCAGGTAATCTAGAATCAAACAACTGTTTCCTATATTTATTTCTGCATTTTAGCACTGAAATTTTGGATGCAAATTATTTCCTAGCTCATTTAATACATTTAACATTTAATAAATACCTATTAGGTGGCAAGATTTCTCATAAGCAGCTTAACAATCTCAACAGCCTTTGAGGTGAGTACTGCTCCCCACATTTTACAAATAAGAAAAGCTCAAAAATTAAACAATTAGCACAAGCCTCCACGGATTCAAAATGGTAGAGTTGGCATCCGAAGTCAGCTTTTATTCCAAAGTGCCTGCTGCCAAACTATAAAAATATTATAGGTTTATGAAACAAACAACATTTAATTCTTAGGGAAAAATATCACCAGCTAGTACTGTGTCTGTTTAAAAAGAGTAAAATGGGGAATAGCTACATAAACTCACCATCACTGTGTTCTACCCTTCTACACGTTCTGAGAAGGTATTACCTTCATATGCATTTACTTTGTTTTTCAATGCCCCAGTTCTGAAGCCCTTTTTTTTTTTTTTTTTTTTTTTATGATACAAAGCCATATTCTGCTGGTCTCTCTGAAACACCAGGATTGACTTAAAGGGACATTGTTTCTAGATCTACAAGAAGAGCAAATAGCAAAAGCATTTGCTTTAAAATTCTGACCTGTGATTTTGGCAATCAAATTCTAGAAGATAAAATGTAGCTTATCTTATTCTACATTGCCAAGATGTGTGTCATCTCTAAATATAATACTGATTTGCCAATTCTAGAACCACTGCCTGGATGCAAATTCTTCTTAGTGCCCAGGTCTCTTTCTAAGATTATCCAGCTCTCCCAACTTTTCTGGCATCACACCTCTTGTTCTAGGAGAGATGAACTCATCTTAAGCAATATTGAGAATTCAGAGATTACATCTATTCAAAACTTATTTTTCTTCCCTAGGGTAAAAATTGCTTCCTGGCACCTACATATTTACAACATAAGAAAAACTCAAATCTGATAATTCAATGACAAAAAACACTTCACTCGTAGGCATGCCAGGTAAAGAAGTGCTTGCTTACTCGGGTCTCCTAAAAGTGCCAGCACAAACAGAAGTCTGGCACTGCTGTTCAGAGTTACAGATTCCTAAGACACAACACAATGGATGTTTATTCCCATGGGACTCAGCCATTTGTTTAAATCCCTCCCCAAGTCCTTCATGCTCTGCTACCAGGGGCCACATGTGGAAACGACTGCACCACTTCTGCCAGAAATACTTTGCTGATGATCTCTGAAAATTTTGCTTTAGCATACAACTCAAACTTGCAGCCTTTGATGCAAGATGGTCTTGTTTCAGAGACCCAACAAGATGGTCTCCGAAAATTTTGCTTTAGCATACAACTCAAACCTGCATTTGATTCAACTGAATTAATAAAAACTCAAGTCCACAGTATCTATCTACGTAATGATATCACACTTCCTCTCCCTGAATTCCTTTACATACACACAGACACTCACATATATACATATAGGGTTCCTGGCTTGTAACTATCGCAGCTCTTATAATAATGTTGGGATGTTTTAGCCTTAAAAGCAGGCCTGAGAAAACGGAATCTCTCTCATTCTCTCAATCTCTTTCTCTCTCTCTCTCTCTCGGAAGGTCAAGAAATTCTCTGACCTTCCTTGTCTGACTGCAGGTCATAAGACCTCCATTTCAGAAGGGGTCTCACTCCATATTCTGGAAGAGGAAATGATGTACAGAGAGGCCAAGAAGAATCTGAACAGTCAGGCGTTGTTGGGTTTCTCTATCTCAGTCCATTAGCAATTGTACAAAAAGGGTACAACAAAATTGTACCCTTTTTGTACAATTTTATTTCTGATTAGTGGTCAATCATGCCCATTCAATAAAGTCTCCATAAATGGCCCAAGAGGGTAGGGTATGAAAAGCTTCTGGAGAGCTGAACACAGAGGTTCCTGGAGGGTGGTGCATCAAGGGGAGGCATGGAAGCTCTGCGCCCCTTCCTCCATAGCTCAGCCTATGCATCTATCTGTATTCCTTGCATTATCCTTTATTTTATTTTTACTTCTCTGAGACAGAGTTTCACTCTGTCACCAAGGCTGGAGTGTAGCAATCTGGGCTCACTACAATCTCCGCCACCCAGGCTTCAATGATTCTCCTGCCTCAGCCTCCCAAGTAGCTGGGATTACAGGCGTGCACCACCACACCCAGAGTTGTTTTTTTTTTTTTTTTTTTTTTTTTTTAGTAGAGAGGAGGTTTCACCATGTTGCCCAGGCTGGCCTCAAGTGATCTGCCTGCTGCGGCCTCCCAAAGTGTGCAATATCCTTTATAATAAATCAGTAAATGTGTTTGAGTTCTGTGAGCCACTCTAGCAAATTAATCAAAACCAAAGCAGGGGTTGTGGGAACCCCAAGTGGAAGCCAGTCAGTCAGAATTTCTGGATGCCTGGACTTACAACTGGCGGGTAGTCTTGGGGAATAAGCCCTCAATCTGTGGCATCTGACGCTACCTTCAAGTAGACAGTGTTAGAATGGAATGGGAGGACACCTAGCTCGTGCTCACTGCAGAGCTGATTGCTTGCTTGGTGTATGGGGAAAACCCCCACACACCTCGACAAAGAAATTTTCTGTGTTGATCGCTGTGGTATAAAAACAGGGGAAAAAGCAATTTGCATTTTTTTCCTCTTTAAGTCTTTTCTTTCTTTCAGAGACAGGGTCTTGCTCTGTTGCCCAAGCTGGAGCACAGTGGCACAATCACAGCTCGTTGCATCCTTGAACTCCTGGGCTCAAGCATTCCTCCTCCTGCCTCAGCCTCTTAAGTAGTTAGGACTTCGGGTGTGTGCCACCACAACCAAATGATTTGTCATGCTTTTGTAGAGACAGAGTCTCTTTCTATTACCCAGGCTAATCTAAACTCCTGGTCTCCAGTGATCCTCCCACTCCAGCCTCTCAAAGCACTGGGATTACAGGCACGAGTCACAGCATCTAGCTCCAGTAATTCTTTTTTAAAAAGATGTTTCTACCAGTGAGTTCCCTGGTCCTTATTATGATAGGAAGATTATAAGTATGTCTGTATATTCCTGTCATTTCAAATAATAACAGTACCAGCTTTTGGGTACTTGCCACATGCCTGACATTACCACAAGTCCTTGACTTACGAAGATTCGAACTGGCTTCCCTCACTCCACTGTACATGTCTGGGCCACTGCGTTCCATTGCCTCCAACATCACTCAATCATACCAAGCCCCATTCACAGTGTGACCTCTGTGCTGATGTCTTACTTCACAGAACTATACTTATCCATAAGCAGACAGAGGTATTTCCAGAAGACAGCTAGAATCAATGCAGACTCTCCAAAGTTAACACAGAAAGGAGGGACAGAAATCAAATGTCCAATCTTCTTTCTAAAATAGCATAGTTACAAAATGACCAAAGAAGACTTTCAGCTTTAGAGCCTACAGGTTTAAACAAACCCTGATCACCTTGAGGTTGCATGAGTAGGTTGGCTCCAAGGTAACCCAACTTCCACCTACAACTTAACCTCAGAGTAGCAACTATATGAACAGTACACGGAGAGCACTGAAAATCTTTTCCAGCTCTCTGTCCTTGAATCACCATGACTAAATATGGATCCTTTCTAGAAAACTTAACTAGAATTAATGACAGGGTCTGACAGTAAAATACCAGTTGGGTTCAGGCTTGAGGCCAGAAATATTCTAAGGCTTCATGTTTGTTCTAGTTCATTAAAACTCAGAATGTCGGAGCTGGAAAGTATGCTGGTTATCCCTTAGGCCAACCCCATTATTTCACAGTTGGGCAAACTGAGACTCCGTGGTTAAAGGTTTGCTCATATTCACACGACTAGTCAGTGGCAGGGTCAGACCTTACCTCCAGAGCAGGCCTCAAGGCCAACTGCTAATTCCTATCTTGCTGGCTGTGACCCTTTCTTTCCAACGAAGTACCCTTCATGCATGTACTTCCTCTCTGGGGCAGATTTTGCTGAACAGCTGAAATTCCTCAAAGCGATTTCCCATGCATTACAGATAAAAGAGTTTGACAGTAGAGCAAGTTAAGGGTCCTGTTTGGAGTCCTGCTGCTACCTCTCAGTATGAGGCCCTCTCTACCATGTCCCAGGAGATGGAGAAAGGCAGCCAGGAGAAAAGAGAGGGAAGAAGGGAACAGGAGACATTCCCCTGCCAGGAATCATCCATCCCACAGGCTCGGGCCCTGACTTAGCATGAGCTTTTCAAAAAACATCTTCAACTTTGGTTTATAACTAAAAGAAGAAACAAGTATGTTTCTGCAATATATCATATTGGTAGAGTTTCTATTTTTCCTTTTTTTTTTTTTTTTTTTTTTTTTAGGCAGAGTATTTTTTTTTTGCTCTTGTTGCCCTGGCTGGAGAGCAACGGCACTAGTTCGGCTTACCATAACCTCCACCTCCTGGGTTCAAGAGATTCTCCTGCTCCAGCTTCCCAAGTAGCTGGGATTACATGTGCGCACCACCACACCCAGCTAATTTTATATTTTTAGTAGAGACAAGCTTTCTCTATGTTGGTCAGGCTCGTCTTAACTCCCGACCTCAGGTGATCTGCACTTGGCCTCCCAAAGTGCTGGGATTACAGGTGTGAACCACCACACCAGGTTGATTTTCTGTTTCTCTAAATTTTTTTAGGTTTTATTTCAGGAAACATTTTCATACCCCTTTCCCAAGTTCCAGTGGGACATACCATGTTGATGTCAGTAGCACTCTACATGCAAAATAGAGTGATACATAATCAAGTTTGTTGAATATTAAATATTTCAGCACATTGACAACTTTCATCAATTGGACTTCATAAAGTACAACACACTCCAGAATTACTCCACCCACGGGCATTTTCAGTGCCACTAACTATGGACACAACATCAGTGCCAACAGAGTATTAACTTTGATACCATGCTCGGAACCAAAAGGCATTCAAGAAATTTTCAAATTTTCACTACATAAACGTTCTCCCCATCTATATAAGGTGAACCTCTTCTGATTAAGCCAAAGCTGCATCACTGTTATGTTCATGGTGTGAACATTTATCCCCAATTATAAAATGTTGTTTTCTGCTTTGCAAACCTTTAAAAACACTCCAGGTGCCGCTCTATCAATTTGCACCTGCAAACATTTGGAAAACACAGCATATGATTTCCGAAGTTAGAAGGATACACTTCTCCAAATATAGCTATATTGTTGACTTTCATAACCCAAATGTCTACAAATACCCTTTGGTGAAGAAAAAGCCAAAGCTGTTTTTTCAAATGTGTCCTTTGTTCACATGCAAACAAAAAGTTTACATTTCAGTAATAAACGCCTCGAATAACATTAATAAAATATACTCTATGTCAACTATAAGGCATACTCCATACACGACATTCCTTTTTTTTCTCCTCTTCTTCCTCCTCCTTCAATGTTGGTTACTTCTTTTGAGGTTCCTTTTCTTCTCTCTTTTCACCCTTCTTTCGGAGCCTCAAGTCTGCCTTAAAAACCACTGGGTCCTACCAGCAGCACAGTAGAAAACAGAGTAAATGTACCATGGGCAGTCCCAAAGACCTGAGGATCCCCATGAAGAGGACCTCCTCCCCTGGGCTAGTAAGAACCCTGATAAAAAGGAGTCCTCCTTAAATGACACTGGTCAAACTTTAACTTCAGTGTAAGTAAACACAGTTACAACTAACTTGACTCATCATCTCATGAAATTTCCAACGTGAATGGTATTATTCTTTTGGAATACAAGCCACAACCCTAGTCATTTGGGCAGGCTAGAGTAACTTTCCCTAGAAAGAAAAAATAAGCCATGGACCTATTCATTCTCCAAAAGGAAATGTGTAAATTTTAGTCACAGTGAAGAACACATCTCTCGAAGGCATGTATATGTATTTATCAGAATTATCTGAAACCTTTTACAAATATGTATGTTTACAGGAATGGCTTACATATTTAAGAGAGAATGCAATATTTTCTTTTTTCCATTTTCTTTTTTCTATTTTAGCTCTCATAAAAATAAAACGCCTAAAGCAAATCCATGTTTTGAAAGTGGTCAATGGTGGCACTTTATGACAAGCTGAACTGGGGGTGGGGAGCGGATTATTATCAGCCTTCATACTGAATCACTGTTTCTAAAATTTAACGAACAGTTTGTTTTTTTGAGATGGAGTCTTGCTCTGTCACCAGGCTGGAGTGTAGTGGCATGATCTCAGCTCACTGCAATCTCTGCCTCCTGGGTTCAAACGATTCCCCTGCCTCAGCCTCCCGAGTAGCTGGGACTACAGGCACGCACCCCCATGTTTGGCTAATTTTTTGTATTTTAGTAGAGACAGGGTTTCACCATATTGGCAAAGTAGTCTTGATCTCCTGGCCTCATGATCTGCCTGCTTTGACCTCCCAAAGTGCTGGAGTTACAGGCATTAGCCACCACGCCTGACCACTTTTGTTTTTAATTGATAAACATTTTTCCCAAATTACAATTTATTCATGTTACAAAGGTGATAACTAACACACATTATAGTCCTTGTAGAAATGTTGGTAAACACATAGAAGATCTTGAAAGAAGGTTAAAAAAACAGATACTTATCATCCCCACACAAGAAACACTTCTATAAAATGTTGATGACTATTCTTTAGGGTCTTTTTCCTTTACGTGCAATGTTTTGTCATTATAAAGAAGAAAACAGTCAATATATTTCATACAACTATATATGGATCTTAGGTTCCTAGAATTTATTCAGTCCCTGGTTATACATGAGACATGGCCTCCGCAATGTATGTGTTGGTCCAAAAGTAACTGGTTTTTACAATTACTTTTGCACCAACTTAACGCATCTATTAAGACTCAACTTTGAGGCAAGATTCAATTTCTAAACACATTAAGACACAGCTAGATTTTACCATCCAATTGAAATGTTTCTAATCAAGGGTTTAGAAAATCTGCAAGAACACATTTTAAAAACATTCCAAACAGCGCACTGTTCCTACTCTCACCCCTGTCAACTTAAGTCTATGTGAAGGTCACACATACTGGAGCCAGACACCAGACTCTCCTTCAGTGTGAACTGTGCAATTCAGTGTAAGAAGTCTTACCTATGATGACAAAGCATAATCTTTACCTCGCTCCTGCACCTTAAAAGGTATAAAGGTTCCCGCTTAGATTCTTGGATGATCCATTGATTTAGAACTTGCTGCCTCTCAGATATAGCAGCCGTGTCCCAAAAGCACAGGGGTAGATTTCTCCCAGTGGGTATCACTTCACTCAGGCCTTGGACCAATTTTGACATAAATGTTTGCAATCATAATAAATGAAGTAATGGCACATTGTCAGGTGCATCCCCTTAATTCACAGGAGAGAGGTCAGGATAACAGCCATAGAACCACACACACAGGAAAATAGAACACTATCATATATATTACTGTTGACATGCTAATAATTGTTCGGCACTTCCATCAGTAAGACACAACCCACCTGTCAAACTGGGTCATGCATGCTTATCTTTGTCCAAGAAAGGATTTTAAGAACCCAGCACTGTCTGTTCTCCTTATGTGTTCAGTTACTGGGAGATTAGCACATAAAGATTTTTACGTAATTCAAAACCCAACTAATAAACATAAAGGAGCTGACAATGAATGCTAAAACTAACAGGCTACAGTTTCCAAGGAACAGGATTCTTAAATATTCTCTCAGTATCTTCTGATGGATTGCCGTTAATTCCAAAGAGAAAATGGGTATATTTACAGTTAGGAAATAAAGCAGTCACTACCGGTGGCAATTTTAAAACATGGACACAAATCCTTTGACATTCTTTCTGTCAAGAGGTGGAGTCTATCTCCCCACCCCAGACTCCCCTAATCTGGGCGGGCTCCTGAGTGCTTCAATAAACAGCTGATGTGAAAGTGAACTATATATGACTTCTGATGCTCAATCATGAAAGGTCCTACAGTCTCTAGCTTATTTGCTAGAACACTCACTTGGAGCCCTTAGGCAGCCATGTCTGTGAGGAAGCTCAAGCTACATGAAAAGACCACATGTAGGTGCTGTGCTCAATGGTTCCAGGGGAGCCCAGCCTGTAACTCAGCTCAGTGTAGGCACCAGATATGAGTGCAGAAGCCTCCGGATGATTCCGGCCCACAGCTATTCAAAGTGTCCCAGCTGAAGCCCTAGAGGTCAAGAAGCAGAGACAAGCTAAACTCACCCTGCCTTGCCTCAATCTGTCTGTATATCATGAAAATAACAAGATTGGCTGTTTTAAAACACTAGATTTGGGGGTGGTTTGCTATGGTCTGATAAATAACCAGAATAACACCTAACCAAGGAATGAAGGTAAACTCCACCAATAATGGAACAGACTGACATCATGTGCCTCTTGATGTGACGCACTTAGAAGAATCAGCATCATTTATGTACCTCGCAAAAATACACAACTTGAATCTAATTATGAAGAGTCAAATTAAAGATCATTTTATAAAAGAATTGTCCTGTATACTTCAAAAGTGCCAATGTAATGAAAGACTAAGGCTGAGAAACTATTCTAAATTAAAGGAGACTAAGGTGGCATGGCAATTATTAAATATAATGTATAATTTATATTTAATAAATATAAATTTATTAAATTTATATTTATATATAATTTATATATATATATATATATATATATAATTTATATATAAATTTCCCCCTAGATTGGGGAAAATTTTTCTATTAAAAATGTCATTGAGTTTTTTATTCCCAAATAACTTTTGATCACGTGGATTATCTGTTGATAGTAAATGAAATTAGAAACTGAAATTGTTAAAATTTTACATATATGTATTTATTTAATACTAAACCATTACATATTAACACAACGATTTTTCCAAAGCAAAAATAATTCAGTGAGAAGATGGGCATTGTATCACATTTTGCAAACCTCTTTGACGTCTGACTTAACAGTAGACAGCCGGATTCTCTACCTACCTCTGCATTCAATGTCTTAATATCACAGGTCAGATTGTCTCTGGAAAACATCAGCCTACAACTTTAAAGAATGAGAGTGAAAAAGGCACTTATCAGAAAAATAGCTCTCACCTCACAGATACCTGAAAAGGTCTCAGGTGACCCCAGTTCACACTTTAAGAATTCAGTATTACATACTAATATAGTGTGTCTGATTAACAAGATTATAAACATCATACCCAACAGACACTTAGTATAACTACATTAATCTGATGAGGGCTTCTCAATCTCAGCATGATTAGCCTTTGCCCACTAAGTCTTTGTTGTGGGGGGACTATCCTGTGCCCTGTAAGATGTTCGGCATCACCCCTGGCCTCTATCCACTAGATATACACCAGTAGCACCACCACCCCAGTGGAGATCACCAAAAATGTCTCTAGACACTACCAGCTGTCCCGTTCAGGGCAAAATTGCTTGAGGTTGAGATCCATCACTTTAAACCTACAAAAACAATTTTAGTAGTATGTCTCAGAGCTCTAGTTCAGTATTTGTTAGCACTGGCTTTGCTTTCATCAGGAGATAACACGAAACTGGGAGAGATACTGAAAAATTTCCTGATCAAGAAGTGCGTCCAAGAAGCTTTCAACAGGTTGGAAACAAACAGACCAGCAATTCAAGATTAAACAGAAAAATCTATCAAGCAGTTCCTATATGTTTTAAAAAGCAGCTGCACAAGACTAGCATGGAGACTGTGTGCCTCAGGAGCAACAATGCAAAAGGTCAGCATGGTCAGGAAGCCAAGAATGAGGCCACCACAGGCCATGACTGCGTGCTGATAACCTTTTAAACAGGATTGACAAACACAGGGCACATCCAGAAGGAGGAAGATGCTAACCCCAAACTGCAGTCCTGATTGCCTGGGGCATTCTAGGGCCTCACATTTCAGTTCTACAGTAAGAGAATCACTGAGAAACACAAGTGTCTCCAAAGTGTGTGGCCAGGAAAATTCAAAACTAAGTCATGCAACTGGAGGAACCAGAAAGAAACCCAGCACGCCACAGAATCCATTTTTAAGTTCTAAAAGTATATCAAGTAGAAGAGGAATAACCTTATAAACCTTGAATTTGGCCCCAGAGGTTAAAACGGGAAATTTGGGTTGAGAAAATAAGAAGGTGTATCTCAGTTGAGTATAAGGTGGGGAAAAGCCTTCCGAAATGCTCAAGATACACAATGCTTGAGCAGGTGAACTTGGGAGACAGTGAGTTCTGTATCGGCGAACTTTTACAAAGTTAACACTGGGTGCTTTCCAAAGAGGTTCACACACTGCATGCAGGGCTTGAAGAGCTGACTCATGAATCTCTGAGGAAGAAGATACACACCCGTCCCCAGAAGATATCCTCACCAAGCTCTGAGAGCCAAGTGATTCATACTTCTCCTCCATACTGAGCAATCCTGTCAACCTGACCTTTCATCCTCTTCTGTGGGACACGGTAACCTTTCCCCCACCACTGATAAACACATCCTGTACCATGCTGGAATCTGAGCTCCCTTCCTTCCCTGATGACATCCACAGTGTAACCATGTGAACACTCCAATGGGGTTGCCCTGATCATTTCAGGGAGGACCTGTAATAGTCATCTCACCTTAATATTCATTTTATTCCGATTTTCTCTTTCCAAAAGAAAAGTGTGTCAGATAATAAGTATACACAAAAGGTTTACAAACTATAAGCATTTCATAAACATATGCATTAAAGTCATTCCAATTAAGCTCTCCAAACAGTAACCCTTTTCTTCTTCTACAGAGAGAGATTTTTGTCCAAGAACATGATGGTTAACCTCCTTGAATTTATAGAGTCCCACCGCACCTAGAGGCAGTGTCTCTTATTTTTCTACTTCCTATTATGCAAAAATATGTAAATCAAGAAAAGCTATCCAGGTAGTATAGTACTACTGAGTGCTGTTCAGAGAAAGGCCACAAAGGTCCACTGATAAGCAAAGCATGTATGAGGGGGAGGGCTGACGGGGAGGAAGAGAAGGGTATGCGGAAATGTTAGCCATGGGACTGACACTCCCAAATGCTGTGCTATGGTGAGACCATATAAAAAGAAGTTAACTAATCACCTGTTGGATTCTACACTGCATTTTCACTGTCAGAGTTTTTTTTAATCACACAAAAAGATGTGGATAACATAGTTATTCTTCCTTAAACACATCATCTTTTAAAATGTTCCCCTTTTTCCCCTTAAAAGTATTCTCTTCTGGAAGTCAATAAGAAGTCAACAGGGAAATCAAATTCACAAAACCAAAATTCATTTTCAGTGAAGCTATGGGACACAGCTTCTGTTTACTGATAACAAGTTTCTCTAATGCTCCACAGTGGCAGGCCACCAGCATTTTATTACGCTCAGAAGACTATGGCTTGGGAATGTGGGCATGGCAGAGCAACAATGATCAAATGCAGCTGGGGTCAGGCAAAAGACTGGAAAGAGCTGGAACACGCTGACAAGGGTCTTATATTTGATGTCCCTGCCACTTTGGTTGTCAGCTGGGTGCCTCTGTCTTCCTCATGTCATGCCTGCTAAACTCTGGGAGGACCAAGACGTTCTTTCACTTGTCCAGTGTCTGAATGGGAAAGCCAGAACAGCTGGGGCTGGCCAGGCACCTCTCCCTGTCTCTGCAGCCTCTCTAAGTGGCGGGCATGGGCTTCCTCAACGCTTGGCAGGCCCAGGGTGGCTGAACTTTTAACACGGCAGCTGGCTTCCTCCACAAAGAATGTTCCAAGAGGAAAGAAGTGGCAGCTGCCAGTGTTTGGGGCCTTCATTAAGAGTCAGTCCTGCCACAGAATAATGATCAAAACAGTCTCGGGTTCTACCCAGGTTAAAGGGAAGTAGATACTTAGACCCCCATATCTCTACAAAAGGAATGTGAAAGAAATTTGTGGCCAACTTTCATCTGCACTGAGACACATGTATTTCTTTTTCTCACCTAATACTGTGTACGCGTGTAACTAGACAATAATTTGCATGAGTAAAATAATCATTCCCAAAGTAACTTCAATCTATAAATGCTTCAAATTAACATAACCCGTTAAATAGGTCATACACATATAAATATTTCTCTCATTGCGTCAAGGTTTTGTCATCGAAGGACAAGACACAAGAACCTCATTCATGAGGAAGGGCATAAGGATGTAAAGTGTACAAACTCAAAGAAGAATCAGATTCACTGTTTAAAGTTTCTTCAAATGAAAACCTGGTCTCTCCAGCAACTTCCAGTTTTACCCAACAGAGTAGTCAAACTGGCTTATTTCTATACTCTGAGATACAGAAATAGAGAATTTGTTTTTCACTCATAAATTTTAATAACCACTCAGTTGGCTTTTTAGTCAAAGAAGAAAACCACAAAAGGACATAATAACTGACAATACCGATACATACAGAATACAGTAAAATTCACTACCCAAGCTTTCTTTCTCCCATGTATTTCTTTTTTTTTAAATAGAGATGGGGCCTCACTCTGTTGTCCCAGGCTGGTCTCAAACTCCTCGTCTCAAGCGATCCTCCTGCCTCAAGCCCTCAAAGTGCTAGGATTACAGGCATGAGCTAGCACACCCAGCTTATATATGTAT
The DNA here is from genome assembly GCF_001604975.1 of Cebus imitator. Taxonomy (NCBI): domain Eukaryota; kingdom Metazoa; phylum Chordata; class Mammalia; order Primates; family Cebidae; genus Cebus; species Cebus imitator. The sequence goes on along the minus strand of NW_016107319.1, from coordinate 13,167,691 downwards.
ATGAATACACAAGGGGTCCTAGTAGAGATACAGTTCCATACTTAATTATTATTCAGATACAAGCTGAATGCCCAATATAAGACATGCAGTGTTACAGACACTGAGAATAAACAAATAAGTGCAAAGACCCTGACGCATACATGTGCCTGGCATGTTCCAGGCATACCAAACAGGCCAGTGTGCCTGGAGTGTAGCAGTGAGGGTACGAAGATCAAGCTGGACCAGCAAGTGGCATGAGATTCTTTTTTTAATTTAATACACGTGAGACAGGATACCAGTGTCTTGGAGATGGTTCCACTTCTCACTGTATTAGTTTTCTATTGCTGTGCAACAAATTATCATAATCTCAGCAGCTGAAAACAAAACACTTAGTCTTATTATATTTTCTGACTCATGCTTTATATAAGGAAGCTATCAGTGATCTCAAAGGTCTCATGGGTCCAGAGGCTAAGCACAACTAAACTATGTCCTCTGCTCTGGAGGTCGTCAATCCACAAAGCTATAATCAAGGTGTCAGCCAGGCTGTATTCTGGAAGCTGGACTGGGGATCAGTCTGCTTCCAAGCTCATTCAGGTTGTTGGCACAATTCATTTCCTTGCAGTTGCAGGACTAAAGGCCATGGTTTTTGCTGACTAGGGGCTGGAGGCTGCCTCAGCTTCTAGAGGCTGCCTGCAGTTCCCTGCCATGTAGCCTTCTCCATAGACAGTTCACAGGGTTGATTACTTCAAAGCAAATGGGAAAATTTCTCAATCTGGTCTAAGACAATTTTATATAATAAAAGATTAACCTCTGCTGTATTCTACTGAGTAGAATCAAGTTACAGGTACTACCTGCACACAAGGGCCTGAATCACTGGAGGTCATCTTAGGGTATGTCCGCCACAATTACTATCACTATTTAAATCTATTCATTCTTTTCAACAGGCTACAGAATGTTTCTTCCTCCTCTTTAAGACTCTGTTTCTGACTTTTACATTAAAAGACAATGTGGTGGTGAAGGTGCTCTGCATTTTTGCAAAATTTTGACACCATCTGTAGAGTATTTGGTAGCAGAGAGATAGCCTTCAAGGCCTAAGTCTATTTTTTATTTTTGAGATGGGATCTTGCTACGCTGTCCAGACTGGATTCAGACTCCTAGGCTCCTCCCGACTCAGCCTCCTGAGTAGCTGGAATTACAGGTGTGCACCACTGGACCTGGGTTCAAGTGCATTTCGAGCTTTGCTGGACACTGCCAAACCCCCTCAGAAAGGATGCAGCAGCTCACACCCCCGCCAGCGGTACAGAAAACCATGTAGTTCCTCCCCTCAAGGAGATGTCTCTCAGCAGAACTTTGCAGCCTTCTTCACATAGGTGTTCTTCATCTGTTGACTTAGGCTTACACTCAGATAAAAGACACTGTTCACAGGAGCTATTTTTTCCACTTTATTTTCCGATTCTTCTATTAAGGAAGCTATCATTTTGGTAATGACTTTTAATGCTCCATGCTGATGAATCATGTTAGCATAACAGCTCTTCCATTTGTTTGCCAGGGCTCTCTATGTACACAGTCATATCTGTCGACAGTGCAAAATTTTCCCCTTCCAGGTTTTAAATACCACCTCGTTTCTCTCCCCTCTCTTTGTCTAGTACTTCCATGGCAATAGTTAATCAGAAATAATAAGTCACGTTGTCAATATTATAACCACTTCAACAATTAAACAGAATACTAAATTCAGGGCTAAAATACATATTTGAAGATATATTTAGGAAGTAGCTACAATTTGTTTCACTGAAGCATGATATCAAGAATTAATGTAAATTTTGTCAAATACTTTTAGGAATCTGCTGACTTTCTCCTTTCACTTAATAATATGATATATTAATGTATTTCCAAATATTGAGCCAGGCTTGTGGCTCAATATCATCCCCTTTCAGGGATGAGACCAACCTAAACTGAAATGTTATAAAGAATTAATGCTATTTGCTGATATATTATTTAAGAGCTCTATATAATATTGATAAATGAAGCTGATCTACAACTTTATCTTTCACAGACTTGGCATTAGTGCCCTGCTGACATCACGAAAATAATTTGAAATTTCCTTCACTATGCTGTCGACCAATTTCAATATCCAAAGATTTAACTGTTTCTTCCAAGCTTAAAAGCATTCAGCAGTGAAAATATCCTGACTCTGGTGCTTTTTGGGAAACAGATGTTGCTCTTTGAAAATTCTCTGTTTGATTATTTCACTAGCTTCATTCAGATTTTCAAGATGATATGCCCTGTGTATCTATTATTTCCATATTTGTTCCTATACATCTAATCCTACTCTCCCAACCCTTTGCTTGACTAGCCTATAGTTTATCTGTTTTATCCTCCCAAACCCCACTGAAATTTAGGATTCATAAATGCTACCTTTTTTTTGTTTTTTCTAATTCATTGATTTCTGCTTTTATATGTATTATGATCTTCTAATTTGGGGAATGGGTAAATGCTTATTTCATTTTTTTCTGACTGAGTTATACAATTAGTTAAAGTTATAAACTTCTCTCAGAATGTAAGGTGTGCCCTGCCATTTCAGATTTGATATGCTTTTGTATTTTTTTGTAATTTTTTTCTAGATATAATTTTTTAAGTTTCTACTTCAAACATGAAAGTTTTTAAAATTCCATATGACTGGGACTGATTTTTTTGCTCCTATTACTACTGTTAATTCCTAAATTTGAAGATTATTACTGATCAGAAAAAAGTGGTTTTATTACTGCCTTCTGAAATTTGATCTCTGTGGCCAGAAATTGATACTCAAGGCTTAAAAACCTCAGAATTAATCTTTCTTGAAATTTAGTGGATTATTTGACCAGGTTAGGTTATCCTTTAATTCAGAAAAAAATTCTCTTCTGTTTAACTATTAAAATTATTTCTGTTCTACATGTCTGGTTCTGTACCCATGCTGATGCCTTCTGATGGGCCATCTTCATCCCCCACATCTACTGCTTTCTCATTCTCTCGTCTGTCTTTCTCCTTTCGTTCAATGTGACTGTCTCATCAATGACAATCTTTTTTTTTTTTTAAACTTTCAATTCTACTCATTTCCATTTTTAAAGCATTTGTTTCGAAATGTTGTTTTGGATGTCTGTTGTCTTAGCTCAGCAGGCTCCTTTAAAAGAATCATATTTAATCACTTTATTTTTGAATTCCCATTTTACTGAATACTTACTTCTATGGAGATTAATTTTAGTAAGTTCATTTCTTCTCTTAGATCAGTATTTCTTCCAAAATGGATTACTGATTTACAGTTTACACTTTTCCCTCCTGCTCCAATACGTTTGCAGGCTCCACACTGGGTATTTTGGTTGGTTAATTTCCATTATACGAACGTTTTCAGTGGACAGCTTTGTTAACACATTTTATTCACACCCCTACACCAGGGGTGACAACTTCTTGAATCTCTTCCCATGTTTTGGATGTCTGGTGCTGTTCTTCCGTGCACTACAGTTTTGCCCGCTCAGTGTTCTGTCGCCTGAGGGAATGGTTATCAGTCATCTGGGGCTGCTATGACAGAATACCACAGACTGAGTCACAACAGAACTTTATCTTCTCACACTTCTGGAGGCTGCAAGTCCAAGGCCACGGTGCCGGTAGGGCTGGCTTCTCCCAAGGCCTCCCTCCTTGGCCTGCGGATGGCTGCTTCTCCCTGTTCCCTCATAACATGGCCTTTGCTCTATGGACCCACCTCTTCCTCTTCATGTAAGGACACCAGGCCTATAGGGTTAGGGCCCCTGCTTCATGACCCGCATCTCATCTAATTACTTCCTTAAAGACTCTTCCTTCAAATACAGCTACACTGGGTTAAAGTTAGGGCTTCAACCTAAGAATTTTGGGAGGGGTCACAATTTAGTCCATAACAAATGGGTACAGGGAGGATGAGGATTCAGTCAGGCGTCTATGCAGCCTGGTCATTGCCCTCATCGCTGTGGTTTTGCTAGCACACCCCGAGCTGTGTTCACTCCCCTGCCTGGGCTGTACACGGTTCCAAAAGAGGCTCTGGTCCTCCAGCCACCCAGGGCGTCTCAGTCTCAGATGGCCATTTGGGGCAGTTTATCAGCCACTTCCTGTCATTCTCAAGGCACAAGATGGACAGAGTCTGAGATGATCATGTCAAGACGACCACATTGGAAGTTAACAGGGTAGGAAACAAAACCTCCCCATTTATCTCAGAGTTCATCTTCCCCACCTTCCTCTCCTGAGGCATTTCATTTTTTATTTAGTTTCCATTTTGATGTTTTGTTTTCAACTGCCTTTCTGTTTATTGCTGGAGACGGCTAACTCTGGGTGTTATGACAGAGGTTCCCATATGCCACATCATAGCCATTCTCTCCTTTCTCTGAAAGAGGAGGAGGACAATCAGGAGGAGCCTGTACCTTTGTGGAAGTTGCAAGTCTGTACCCAAAGCTGCCCTGCCATCTCCTGCACCTACTTCTAAGGAAGAGCTTTCTGAGTATTTCACACACACAGGCCTCCTGTGAAGGTCAAGTTGGGAGTATAAAAGAGACGGACCATGAAAATTTTTGGAAATTTTGTTTGCTAGTCTCTAACCTTTATCTCTGTCTGACTGCTACCAGGTTACTTTTTTTTTTCTTTTAACCTGTTAGTCTATACTGTAAGGTTGACAGATCTGTCTTTACTCTGCCATCTTAAAACTTGCTTGAGACATCTGTTTTATATAATAAGTAGGCAAGAAATAATACTGGTTAAATACATAAGTAAAACGTAATACACTGTAACGTGTGGCACGCTCTAACTTGATGAGCTTACCTACTCTTCCCACACTCCACACTGTAAGTAGATCACATGCTTTTATTACATAATTTTAATACCACCCTTCCTTTTTTCACCTAGAACAGGGGTTTCTAAACAGGTCTATTCATAGACTTTGGAGTTACTGTGTGCCCTCAAATCATATGTGAATGGTGTATACAAATTGGTATGTTTTCAGAAAGTCGATTACCTTTCATCAAATCCTCAAAGGGGTGTGAAACATAAAAACTGGTTATCACTTACCTAGTGTAATGAATGGGAAGTCTGCCAAGAATGGGTAACAATGGAGAATGAAAAACAATTTACAACAGTTTGGATCTGAATAATCAAGTAAAGTAAAAGGGTTTTAAGTTACACAGAATGTGAATAAAACAGACTTCTAAAAAAGTTACACTGTGGATCTGTCTGTGGCTGTAGAAACACATTGCTGCAGGAACCACAGAATAATATTACACACAAGAAACAATTCTGATTTGAAGGACCTTTCCACATCAATCCATCAATAAGTACAGCTTACTCTGTGCTTATTAGCACATTAAGCACAAATGACCTAATTCCTTCATTAAATTATTAAAATAATGACTAATCCTCTTAGTGGTGATTTCCCCCCATTTCCACCTAAACATAAACTACATTCCAGAGAAATCAAGTATTTGAAGCCTTCCCTAGGACAATGTTTCAACTTTTACTTAGTGCTGAGTCAGGGAAAGACAGACAATTGCCTAAAAAATGGGACAGCCAACAAATAAATTCCATTTTCAATCTATGAATAAAGCAACATTGATTCAGGAACAAATTAAAGAGTACAGGAGAAGGATACTGAGAATAACATTGAGATTACAATCCGGACTTTAAGTTTCTGATGCGAACTGTTTCTTTATATGAACATACACAGAATTACTATCATTCACAAAGAATTATAAATCTTCCCCATAACCTATTAATCCAACTACTTTAGAGATTTAGTTTGGCACAGGTTACAATCTGTAGCCCATGTGCACTTTTGGTAATTAAGAATAAGTAATAATAATGACAAACACTACACCAGCTGTGCAAGGATTAACAAGAACTTTCTTGTGCACACAGCCAGGCATCAGCATGTGTGGCTCAAGCAAGTATATAAAGCTCATGACTTTATGAAATCAAATACAGGGATTTCCTTTCTTACTCCCATACATTCCAACAGAGACATACATAAGCACTTTTGTGCAATTTAAACTTGAAGCCATCCATGTAGTAATGTTGACTGAAACACTATGCATCATTTAAGCTCAAAAAGAAAAAAAAATACAGCCTTGTTTTTCTTGGGACAGTAGAAAGACCACAAGGAACTTTCTAACTGTGTGGCTTAGCTGCCTGGAATCCCTTTTGGAAGAAGGCAGGCTATAAATGAATAAAGCAAGCTGTGTGACCTTGGACAATATCAACTCTCCAAGCCTCAGTTTGTTGCATTGATCTGTAAACTTCAGATACATCAATACTGTCTATCCTTTCAGGGTTGGCTGTTGATTCATGGTTTGTATGAACTAGGGCCTGCCCATGTCTGAAACACCAGCTGCTCAGTGAGCCTTTAGTGCCTATCCTCTCCTTCAAGCAGACTAGAATGCTTAGGAAAAGGAATTTTGTATTTTATAATTACATCTGTTATATCCTCTACTGTGAAAGCAATAGGTAAATCTTCTGAAGAAACAACTATGTTGACTCACAAAGAAATGCTTAGTACATGAAGTCTTTAAATTGCAGAAATGGTGTTAACCTGGCTTTGAACAAAGAAAACGATAGGCTCCTTGAAGGTCCAAACTCAAACCAACTCCAGGCCATGCTAATGGGCTTCTACTGTGTCACAGTTGCACTGCTGGTTGGACTTCTAGAAAGCTGATGTTGTTTTTCGTTAACTTCTGTATTTGTTCACATAGCATAAGGCATGTAGGAGCAGCTTAATAAATGTTTGCTGAATAAATTAATAATTGTATACCAGGATGCTAGCTACAAGTATCAGATCATTTAACTATTTTATGAATAATTTTAGATACTCATGCAAGGAAAATAATACAATGAATTGCCCTGTACAAAATCACCTAGCCAAATCAATTACTAACTCGTGACCAATCTTAATTCATCTATATTCCTACCCTTAAAATTAATTTGAAGCAAATTCTAGGCTAAGTACAGATCTTCAGAGATTCCAGTGATTAGGTTTGACTCTGCTCTAGAATTCTAGATAAATGTATCTCTATCATACCAAAAAAAGTTACACAATAATGCATGACAATCAAAAGAATTCATCACTATCTGGTGAAGAAAGAACAAGATATAAACAAAAGCAAACGCCAAACTCTTCTCCCGTATCGTTATGAATTTGGGGGTACTCTCAGTATGCATAGGTAAGATATTAGAAAGAAGATAATTTTACAAATATCTGCATAAGAAGAAGTAATGACTAATAATGTCCTGAAGGATAGGGGTGCCTTCTTCAATATGCCCTCCAATCAATTTCTTTCTTCTTCTTCATTCAGGCAGAAGGCTGAATACCAGAGTATCTCAAAATAATGGAAGATGGGTGTCTTTCATTATTTAAGTAGAAAGTCTTGTGGTACAGGCTTATACCTTCCATGGCCATCTTAAATGACTTGAAGCTGATTCACGGGAGGAGGAAAATAGCACTAATACTAGATGAAAGAAGGCTAGAAATTGTGTTTTAAATCTTTTTATTAAAAGGCTTTTCACACCAGGCGCAGGGGCTCACACCTGTAATTCCAGCACTTTGGGAAGCCAAAGTGGGCAGATTACCTGAGTTCAGGACTTCGAGACCAACGTGGTGAAATGCTGTCTGTATTAAAAATACAAAAATTAGCGGGGCATGGTGGCAGGCACCTGTAATCCTAGCTACTCGGGAGGCTGAGGCAGGAGAATCACTTGAACCCGGGAGGTGGAGGTTGCACTGAAAGGAGATCACTCCATTGCACTCCACCATGGGTGATAGAGCAAGACTGTCTCAAAAAAAATAAAATTTAATTTAAAAATATAAAATAAAAAGCTTGGCAGAGAAAAATCCAAAAGACAAATAGAGGAGTGGGCAGATCTAGGAGGGGTGGTCAGTGTGACTCAGTGTGAAGGCGAAAGTTTGACCAGATATAGAGGAGAGAGCAGGACAAACGTGGCAGCACCTGGCTTCTCCAGAAAACGTGGGGCCCTAAGAGCACCATGCAATTGGGCTTAGGGGTGGACGGAGAAAGAAAGCTCACAGAGCTGATTCTGCCCTCCAGGGTCACTCTCAAAGAGAAATCAACCAACTGTAAAGTTAAAACAAGAAGCACTTTTGAGGGACTTTTCATCCTGTGCCAAATTAATCCAGTAACATAAGGTTGCATGGCTTGTAATTTGCTTAACTCGTAATGACCACATTCTTCTGGATTCCCAGGCTCTTCACTAAAGTTAATCCTGCACTGTTTGAATGTGGATGACAATTCGCACTTCACTTATAGAATGGGGGAGGCCCTGCCAAAGCAAAAGAGGAAAAGCCTATGAATCCTAATGACAGAGAGCATCCTTGCAGGAGAAACAGAATGCCATCCTCATCCCTGCTAAGTTCTTCACGGCGGCAGTTAAAAGGTATTCAGCATGCAGAAAACAGTAAACACAGCAGGCCTGAGACTGCTATCCTTAGAAAGGCGTGCCTGCAAACTTGGACCTTTTTTGGCATCTGGGAACTTGGCTGGTGCATAGTTCTATAAACTAATACAAAACATCCCCTAAATGGTTAGGGTGCCCCCAACGTGCCCAAACTGTTGTACAAAAATGTGCATGTGCAGGTGTCGTGCTGAATATCTCCTTGCCTTCTGGGAGCCTGGAATTTTGGTACGCACTAGGTAAAGGATGCACATGTGACTCTCTCCCAGCAAAAACCTGGGGAACTTAGTCTCCAATGGGCTTCCCTGGACTGAAACATCTTCCACAGGGGGCTGCATTTTTGTTGCTGGGGAAGAGTAAGCTCTGTAAGGCCCCTCCTGGGGAAGCACTGAGGAAACCAGCATGTGGATTTGGATTCCTGCATACACCACCTGTGTCTTTTTCTCTTACGATCTGGCTTCATATTCTCACTACAGGGCTGTCTTCAATCTAACTGTGAGTGCAACTATATGCTGAGTCTCACGAGTCCTTCCAGGACATCTCCAAACAAAGGGGTGGCCCTGAGGACCTCTAACATACCCAGAGAAGTGGGCACTAGATCTAATGTAAAGACTTTTGTTTTCCTTTTTATTTTAGGTTCAGAGGTACACATGCAGGTTTGTTATACAGACAAATTGTGTGTCATGGGGGTTTCTTGTACAAGTTATTTTGTCACCCAGGTGAAAAGCATAGAAAACAATAGGTAGTTTTTTCCTTTTTTTTGAGACAGGGTCTCTTTCTGTCACTCAGGCTGCAGTACAGTGGTGGGATCATGGCTCACTGCAGCCTCGACCTCCTGGTCTCAAGTGATCCTCCCACCTTAGCCTCCCAAGTAGCTGGGACCACAGGTGTGCACTACTGCACAGGGCTAATCTTTTTGTATTTTTGTAGAGACAGGTTCACCATGTTGCCCAGGCTCTAACAGGTGGTTTTTTCATCCTCACCCTTCTGCCTTCCCCTCCCACCTCAAGTAGACCCCGATGTCTGTCGTTCCTTTTCTGTGTCCATATGTACTCAATGTTTAGCTCCCACTTATAAGTAAGAACATGTGGTAATTTTCTGTTCCTACGTTAGTTCACTTAGGATAATAACCTCCAGCTCCATCCATGTTGCTACAAAGGACATGATCTTGTTCTTTTTAGGACCCCGTGGTGTATATGTACCACAATTTCTCTAGCTGGTCTACCACTCATGAGCATTTAGACTGATTCCACAGAAAGACTCCTATTTGGAGGACCCTTTTAGAGGCCTGCTTCATCCAGGAGCCACATTGCCCACTCTGACTCCTAGTTATCATGGAAATTGGAAGATTCATCGAAGTCTAGCAGAACTAGAACTGTTAGGCCCCAGTGTGCATGAGCTATGACTGTTAGCCGTTAGTTTAGCCATTTTCTGGCTAACATTCATTAGTCAAAATGTTTACTTAGATGAGATCTTAGTGTTTGCTATTCCAAAGATGCAGGAACTGAGATTTGTGCAAATGCTTCCCTATTGGTTATCACTAACTAAATGCAGCATTTGCGCTTCTGAATGTTTTGAATTTGGGAGACATTCCTAATAAATCAAATGAGATAATGAGGTTGCACCATGAAGACGTGACCTGAAGGACAGGGGTACCTTCTTAATCTGCCCTCCAATCAATTTCTTTCCTCTTCCTCATTCCGGCAGAAGGCTGAATATCAGAGTTTCTCAAAACAACGTAAGGTGACTATCTTTTATTACTTAAGCAGAGCATGTTTGGGTACAGGCTCATACCTTCCATGGCCAAACTCAGCAATGATTCATTCACTTACTCACTCATTCATTTATTTTGTGTGTGTGTGTCTGTGTGTGTGTGTGTGTGTGTGTGTGTGTGTGTGTCTCACAATGTCATCTGGGCTGGAGTGCAATGGCCCAATTCCAGCTCACTGCAACCTCTGCCTCCTGGGTTCAAGCAATTCTCTTGCCTCAACCTCCCAAGTAGCTGGAATTTCAGGCACCTGCCACCACGGCCAGGTAGTTTTTTGTATTTTTACTAGAGAGGAGGTTCCACTATGTTGGCCAGGCTGGTCTCAAACTCCTGACCTCGTGATCCACACCCCTTGGCCTACCCAAAGTGTTGAGATTACAGGTTTGAGTCACCGTGCCAGGCCAGGAATGTTCATTTTAATAAGAGGTTTCCTTGGTGGCTGGCCCCAGGGGGGGAAAGGAACACAGCATCACTGACAGAATAAAGCATGAGTATGTGGTGAGGGCCATCTTTACCTCCTCTCCTCTCAGTTGCTGCATGGAAGCATGGGGAAAAGTCAACACTAAAAGACCACAAAGGCTGACTCTGAAGAAATGTTCTAGACTCCAACTTTTCAGGGATTATGCTGCAGCTCTTGGTTTCCCCATGATTCTAGGTTTCTCATCTGAGAGGTCCCCAAAATTTGTGAAAGTGTGTACACTTTTGTGTGTGTGTGGGTGTGTGTGTGTGTGTGTGTGTGTGTGTAACATTCAATTTTCTGGAAACAGAACCCAAAGCTCTCATCACATTTTTAAAGTGGGTCTCAATGTACTAAAGCTTCAGAACTAGATAGAGGAAAAAGCTGTAAGATGGAGGAATGAACTGTAAAATGCTACCCAACCAAATGAATGGCAGACCAGAGGGTCGGCCAGCCAGGAGATGTAGAAGAATGCAAGGCACAGCAGAATAGAGACCAGAATCTCAGAAAACATGATCTAGTAAATGAAATTACATGGGAGTCAGAGAAAAGCTACTTCTGGTTTAAATGGTGGGCTGAATAGAGAAAACTAAAAAATAAAGTTCAACAAGTTTTAGCCATAAAATTATGGGAGTCAACCAACAGGCTCAGGTTTGACTGGCTTCAAAGGGCCATTTTCCACCAAAACTATATTGGCCAGACACCAGACACCAGACACAATGCATGATCTGTTTTCCTAAGGACTGGGCCTAAGAAGCAGCCAGCCTCAGGGACAGGCAGGAGACACTTGAAGTGAAGGAAATAAAAACTACACGGAGTTAAACTCACTGAGTGAACTATGCATCTGTAAATTTATTGAACTGCAGGTACCTTGCACTCTGCATTTTCTCACATTGCTAGAAAGACAGTTTGGTTGCCACCAAAACTTTGCCAAGTTGGCCTAACTAAAAGCAGATTTATTAAAAGGAATCAGCAGGAAGTAGAAAGAGCTGGGACTCAAGACAGCTTTGGAGTAGCAAAGCAAGGACATCAAGAGTCAAGGCAACAAGTCTCCATTTCTCACCTCCCCCTCTCCCTCCTAAGGAGCTGCCAGGTCCTCTCCCCCTCACCACCTTTCTCTGTTCTGCCTACACCTGACCCAGCACGGAGGTGTCTTCAGCCCCAAAGCCCACAGACAATCCCATAGTAACTGGCTCAGCCTCCCCACATTCTAATTCCCAATTTCTAGCAGAGAGAGGCTCTGTCTCAGCTCAGATCGCAGTCTGACAATTCCTGTGCTTAGCTCCGTGTCAGCAGTAGACCCACACAAGACAGCCACCAAGCCTCACTCACATGGCAGGAGGGGTTCATCTCCACTGTGAGCAGTTCTCAGTGTGGCTAGGCTGACGTCTGAAGGAAATACTTGTACCAAATGACTAGGGGTACTAGAGACCGAGGAGGGACCCAGAGAAAGGTAAAAAGAGGAAGTGGCTATGAGTTCAGAGTCCAGAAAAATACCCTTCTCCCAATCCTGCTGATCTAGAAGTAGCAAGAAATCATTCTAGAAAAAAAATTTTTTAAACTTCTCTGCAAGTATCCTAGTCTGATTTAAATGGCTATCTATTATAGAAGCTTCAACAGTATACGTATTAATGTAAACTTTATCATTCTTAATTACATCGATTTTGCTAAAAGCATGCAGCTTATTCTCAGTACATTTGTTTTACAGTTTAGAAAACTTCATTTTTCACATATGATTATGTGACGCCCCATGTTTATGTTTTCCCACCTAGACTATCTGGTATAATTTTAGATTTCTGAAAATATATTTGAGATGTCAAAATACTGTTTTCAAAGATTTAGTTCAATCCACAATAATTCCGTATCTGCTGTTTCTGAGGATCAGTGCAGCCTATTAGATAGTGACAATGAAGACAAAAGCCTTTTACTTAAAGCCATTTTGAACAGAAGGAGCAGCAGCAGAGTTGAGGGCTTAAGAATTCCACCTCCATAGCCAGGCAGCCTGGGTCTGAATCTCCACTTACTAGCTGTGTGAATTGGGGAAAATTCTTCACCTAAACCTCAGTTTCCTCATTAGTAAAATCAGATGAAAGTAATATCTGCCTCTCAGAGTTGTTGAGCAGGATCTGAATCATGATGTATTTTACAGAGCTTCATGTGTCTCATCTGGAAACGGCAGTGAGAGGCATGGAGTAGCTCACTTCATCCCTGTAACCACTCCATCAGGGAGGTATTTCCGTTTTTCTTATTTCACAGATAAGGAAACTGATAATGAGGTTAAACGGGTCACTGAAGTCCTTCGAAAGACACACGACATTTTTTTCCAAGATGGCAGATGAGAGGCTTTCTGCATACCTCAGCCACTTAGAAATAGCAAAATCGTGCCTAAAGATAAACTCTGTGAGCTTTAATTCAAAAAGGAAAATGGAAATCCACTTCAATAGCAAAGGACACCCTAGATTCCAGAGAGGAGAAGGTGGGCACACAGCCCCCATAATGGTATCTTGCTGGTAAAAGTGAGTGAAGTCTCAACATGTGAGGCAGAGAATCTCCCGCTGTGACTTCCCTTACTGCCGGGGATCTGTGCACTGCAGGGAGACAGAGAGCCCTTCGTTTCTCTCGAGCCTTTGAGCTAACTTGGGGAGAAGCTTACAGATGCTGAGACGGAAAGACACCGAGAAAAGCTGCAGGTATTTTCCCAGACCCAGGAACGACAGGAGGATGCCATTTTTAATCCAGGCTCATACAAGTCAAGTCATTCCTCAGCAGTTTGGCAGTGTGGTCATGCAGATGTTTTAGTCTTGGGTCAAACATTGGAGCATTTGCTCTGGAGCAAGGAAACGCCTCCAGAGCCCAAACTGAGCAGTAAATAGAGAAAGCAACCGAACAGTAGATACTAGAATTGTGTTCTTCCCCACCACAGGTACGAAGTAAGAGGAGAGTTGCCACAGCCATGGTTTGTCTGGGCAATGAGGCTTACAGACAGGGCCACTTTGGCGACCTGGAACTGGTTTGCATGTGTTCCTGCTGTGTGCCCAGCCTGCTCTCCTGAGGTTATGGTGCAGTGGGGCCTTCCACACTCCATGCCTAGACAGATTTCCAGGCATTCAGGGCACATCCTCATCTGGATCAGTAGCCTGAGCCACCCATCTTTCCTGTGCAGAGACCGTGGTGCAGTGAGGCCCTCTCTTCTCCACGCCCACAACTATCTCCGGGCATTCAGAGCACCCACTTGCCTGGATCTGCAGCCAGAGCCACCCTTCCCTTCTTGTACAGAGACCGTGGTGCAACAGGGCCCTCTCTGCTCCATACCCAGGCAGATCTCTCAGCACCTGGGGGACCCACTCTCCTGGATGAGAAGATTAGGTAGCCCCACTGTCTCATGCAGAGAACTTGGGGCCAGGTGAGTTTCCCAGCTCCACATCTAGGCACACCTCCAGGTTCCTGGTAGCCACCCACTGGACCAGCCCCTCAGAGCTGGTGCTCGGACCTGCCACTGGGGAACTGTAGGTGGGCCTGCCTGGTCTGGTCTGCCCGTCTTGATGCCCTCCTCCAAGTTGAAGCAGGGAGCTCAGACCACTGTGCACTCCACAGATCGGCCCTGAGACAACAGAAAGCCTGCACAGTAAATAAGGATCAAGTATATACTTGACTGTGTTGGCCACAGCTGACTCTCACCCCTAAAAGCCACATCTTGGCCTAGAGGTTGAATGGCACAACACAATAACAAATCTACTGATGCAAGCAAACAGCACTCAGGAACAAGGTAAGTTTCCTGAAACCACTGACCCCTGGTCCTATAGGAGGCAGTGAGTCCGCTCACAAGCCACCACAAAAAGGCTCTCTATAACCAAGGAACTCAAACAGACACCATGTCAGTGAAAACAGCCAGATCTGGAGACCCAAATCTTGGTGCAATCCTTCCACAAGGGAGGTGGGAGCACAGCCTCCAAGGCCATCTTGGGTCAAAGGAACACAGGCATGGCATTAGCTGCTAAAGGTGGCACCACCACAGCCCTGGAACTAACACGGAGAGGGTGTCATCCCATACTCCCTGCCCCTCTCCTCACTGGCTGTGGGGGACTTGGCAGTGCCTCCTCCTATTGTGGTCTGGAGAGATTGGGCTGAAAGAAACTGATTCCTGGGCTTCTCCAGTGCCTCCACCCGCTGAAGGCACATGTGCAGTGGGGGAGGGTGCTTTTCATGCTTCTCTGTTGCCTCCCTCTGCCCATTCCCCCGGCAGCTATTACTCTTAAGTGCCATCTACTGGACTGCAGCCTAAACACCACCACCAAACAAAATTACATCCCTACAAGCAACATCTGAGAAAGCCACTGCAGGAACCTATCTACAACCAAGAAACTCGTAAACAGCCATGAAACTCTGAAAATACTCAGAAACAAAGCCAAACAATCATACATGGTATATGCCACTGTAAGAGCCCAGAGGGCAAGAATAAAAAATCAAGAACTCTCATCGAAACAACAGCAAAATCAAAATAAAGAAAACATCAGTTCTTTCAAATGAGAAGAAACCAGCATAAGAACTCCAGCAGTAGAAAATGCCAAACTGTTCTGTCACCTTCAAATGATCCCACTAACTCCCCAGCAATGGATCCTAACCAGAATGAAATGTCTGAAATGACATATAAAGAATCCACAATCTGGGTAGCAAAGAAATGCAGCAAGATCAAAGAGAAAGTTGAAATCCAAGACAAGAAGCAACACAAAAGCCGGGCGCGGTGGCTCAAGCCTGTAATCCCAGCACTTTGGGAGGCCGAGGTGGGTGGATCATGAGGTCAAGAGATCGAGACCATCCTGGTCAACATGGCGAAACCCCATCTCTACTAAAAATACAAAAAATTAGCTGGGCATGGTGGCACGTGCCTGTAATCCCAGCTACTCAGGAGGTTGAGGCAGGAGAATTGCCTGAACCCAGGAGGCGGAGGTTGCGGTGAGCCGAGATCGCGCCATTGCACTCCAGCCTGGGTAACAAGAGCGAAATTCTGTCTAAAAAAAAAGAAAAGAAAAGAAGCAACACAAAAATGATTCAAGATTAAAAAAAATGACGTAGCTATGTTAAGAAGGAACCCCAAACAGAACTTCTAGAATTGAAAAATTCACTGCAGGATACAGTTAGAAGCCTTAATGGCAGATGAGACCACGCAGAGGAAAGAATTTCAGAACTGAAAAACCAGTCCTTTGAATGAACCCAGTCAGACAAAAATTTAAAAAAATTAAAAAAATGAACAAAGCAGCCATGCACGGTGGCTCATGCCTGTAATCTCAGCACTTTAGGAGGTCGAGGAGGGCAGATCTCTTGAGCCCAGGACTTAAAGATCAGCCTGGGCAACATGGTAAGACCCCATCTCTACAAAAAATTTAAAAAATTAGCAGGGCATGGTCATGCACACCTGTAGTCTAGCTATTATGGAAGCTGAGGCAGGAAAATCACCTGAACCCATGAGGTCGAGGCTGCAATGAGCCATGATTACAACTCTGCATTCCAGCCTAGGCAACAGAGTGAGACCTTGTCTTTAAAAAAAAAAAAAAAAAAGTATTTGAGAAACATGAGATTATGTCAAACAACCAAATATATGCCTTACTGGCATTCCTGAGAGAAGAGAAGAGAAAATAAACAACTTGGAAAGCATATTTGGGGATAAAATCCAGAAAAATTTCCCCAATCTTGCTAGAGAGATTAAAATGCAGATATAAGAAATCCAGGCCAGGTGTAGTGGCTCACACCTGTAATTCCAACACTTTGGGACACTGAGGTGGGAGGATTGCTTGAGCCAAGGAGTTCAAGACCAGCCTGGGAAACATAGGGAGACCCCATCTTGACATGAAAAAAAAAAAAAAAAAAAAAAAATTAGCTGCACGTGATAG
This sequence comes from Cebus imitator, assembly GCF_001604975.1. Classification (NCBI taxonomy): domain Eukaryota; kingdom Metazoa; phylum Chordata; class Mammalia; order Primates; family Cebidae; genus Cebus; species Cebus imitator. Next base: position 13,151,151 of record NW_016107319.1, on the reverse strand, counting down.
CACATGCTTGTAGTCCCAGCTTCAGTCTCAGGAGAGTGAGATGGCAGGATTGTCTGACCTTGGGAGGAGGTCAAGGCTGCAGTGAGCCATGATTGTGCCACAGTACTACAGCCTGAGCAACAGAGTTAGACTCTGTCTCAAAAAGAAAAAAAAAAAGAAAGAAACCCAGAGAATTCCTGTGAGATACTATACAGGAGACCATGTCCAAGGCACATAGTTATCAGATTTTCCAAGATCAATGCAAAGGAAATATTTTTAAAGGCAGCTACAGAACAAAATCATGTTATCTCTAAAAAGAAACCCACCAGACTGACAGCAGACTTCACAGAAGAAACTTTATAAACCAGAAGAGACTGGGGGCTGAAGCAAAAGAATCACTTGAGACTGGGAGGTCAAAACTTTAATGACCCATACTGATACCACTGGACTTTCAGTGTGGGTGATGGAGCAAAACCCTGTATTAAAAAAAAAAAAGATTAAAAATAAAAGACATAGAGTGGCAAACTGAATTTTAATACCAAGATCCATCTTCTGCTGTTTGCAAGAGACCTATCTCATATGTAATCACATCCCTAGGCTCAAAGTAAAGAGATGGAGGAAAATCTATCACACAAATGGAAAACAAAAAAGGGCAGAGGTCCCTACTCTTATATCAGAAAAAAACAGAGTTTAAACCAACAACAGTAAAACAAATAATAGCATTATATAATGACAAAGGGTTAAATTCAACAAGAAGATTTAACTATTCTAAATATATTTTCACCCAAAACTGGCACATCCAGATTTATAAAACACTTAACTTCTAGACCTAAGAAAATACTTTGACAATCACATAATAATGGGAGGAAACTTCAACACCTCACTGATGGCATTAGACACATCACGGAGGCAGAAAATGAACAAAGAAATTCTGAACTTAAATTCAACATGTGACCAACTGGAACTAAAAGACATTTACAGAACAACAACCCCAAAATAGTCATTCTCCTCATCTGCACATGTAACATTCTCGAAGACTGAACACATGCTCAATCAAAAAGCAAGTTTCAATATATTTTTTAAAAACTGAAATCATACCAAGCATCTTCTCAGACCACAATGGAATAAAAATAGAAATCAACACCAAGAACAACTCTAAAAAACACCACACAAATACATGGGAACTAAACAACTTACTTCAATGACTAATGGGTAAACAACAAAATTAGAGGAGAAATAAAAAATTTATTTGAAACAAACAAAAACAGAGACACAACATGCCAAAATCTCTAAGATATGCAAAAACAACATTAAGAGGAAAGTTTACAGCACAAAACACCAACATCAAGTAGAAAGATCTCGAATTAACAACTTAACCTTGTACCTAAAGAAGCCAGGAAAACAAGAAACCCAAAGTTTGCAAAAGAAAAGAAATAACTAAAATCAGAGCAGAATTAAATAAAACTGAGACCCAAATAACCATACTAAAGTTCAATGAAATGAAAAGCTGGTTGTCAGAAAGGATAAACAAGATTGATAGGCTGCTAGCTAGATTAACAACAGAAAAGGAGAGAAGATCCAAATAAGCACAATCAGAAATAACATAACAACCGATCCCACATAAATAGAAAAGATCCCCAGAAACTACAATGAACATCTCTATGCACACAGATTAGAAAATCTAGAAGTAGATAAATTCCTGGAAATACACAACCACACAACTTCCCAAATCGAATCAAGAAGAAAGAGAAATACTGAAGAGAACAATAATGAGTAATGAATCAATTTTAAAAACTGACCAACCAAGAAAAGCCCTGGACCAGATGGATTTACAGCCAAATTCTACCTGGCATACAAAAAAGATATGGTACCAATCCTACTGAAACTATTCCAGAAAACAGAGGAGGAGGGATGCCTCCCAAACCATGTCTTTGAAGCCAGTCCTGACACTAAAAGCTGGAAAAGACAAAACAACAACAATAAACTATATGCCAGTATCTCCCATGAACACAGATGCAAAAATCCTCAACAAAATACTAGTAAACCAGATCCAGCAGCATATCAGAAGTTGATTTGCTATATTCCTGGGACGTAAGAGTGGTTCATCATACACAAATCAATAAATGTGATTTATCACATAAACAGAATTAAAAACAAAAACTATATGATCATCTCAATAGACAGAGAAAAAGCATTTTATAAAATCCAACATGCCTTTATGATTTAAAAAAACCAACAAACTAGGCATTGAAAGAAGATACCTCAAAATAATAAAAGTCATTTATGACAAACCCACAGCCAGCATCATACTGAATGAGTAGAAGCTGGAAGCATTCTCCTTAAGAACTGGAACAAGACAAGGATGTCCACTTTCACCATTTCTATTCAACATAGTACTAGAAGTCCTAGTCAGGGCAATCAGGCAAGAGAAAGAAAGAAAGGCATTCCAAATAGGAGAAGATGAAGTCAAATTATCTCTCTCCACTAACAATATGATTCTCTACTTGGAAAACCCTAAAGATCCTGCTAAAAGACTACTAAACCTGATTAACAACTTCAGCAGAGTCTCAGGGTACAAAATCAACATACAAAAATCAGCAACATTTCTTTACATCAATAACATCTGAGATGCAAATCAAGAATGCAATCCCATTACAACAGCCGCACACCCAAAAACCTAGGAATATACTTAACCAAGAAAGTGAATGATGTCCATGAGAAGAACAACAAAACACTGCTGAAAGATACCACAAACACAAATAAATGGAAAAGCATTCCATGCACATGGGTTGGAAGAATAAGTACCATGAAAATCTCCATTCTGCCCAAAGCAACCCACAGATTCAACACTATTTCTATCAAATTGCCAATGTCATTTTTCAGAGAATTATAAAATACTTTTCTAAAATTCATATAGAATGGAAAAAAAAAAGTCTCAATAGTCAAGGAAATCCTAAGCAAAAAGAACAAAGCCAGCATCAAACAATACTACAAGGCTACAGTAACCAAAACACCACAGTATGGGCACAAATATAGATAAACAGACCAATGGAACAGTATAGAGACCCCTGAAAGCCATACACCTTCAACCAACTCATCTTTGACACAGCTGACAAAAAATAAACAAGAGGGAAAGAACTTCCTATTCAATAAATAGTACTGAGAAAACTGCCTAACTACATGCAGCTGAATGAAACTAGGCCTCTACTTCTCACCATATACAATAAATTAACTCAAGATGAGTCAAGACTTAAATGTAAGACCTCAAACTATAAAAATTCTAGAAAAAAACTTAGGAAATACTCTTCTAGACAGTCACCTAGGCAAAGAATTTATGAAGACCCCAAAAGCAAATGCAGCAAAATCAACAACAGACAAATGGGACTTAATTAATCCAAAGGGCTTCTGCACAGCAAAAGAAACTCAACAAAGGAAACAGACAATCTACAAAACGGGAAAAAATATGTGCAAACTATGCATCTGAAAAGGACTAATTTCCAGAATCAATAAGGAACTTAAATGAAGGGGGGAAAAGCCACATTAAAAAGCAGGCAAGAGACAAACAGAAACATCTCAAAAGAAGACATACAAACAGCCAAAAAACATGAAAAAAATGTTCAACTCATTAATCTTCGGAGAAATGCAAATCGAAACCACAATGAGATACCATCTGTATTAGTTCACTCTCACGCTGCTATAAAGAACTACCCGAGACTGGGTAATCTGTGAAGAAAAGAGGCTTAAATGATTCACAGTTCTACAGGCTATACATGAAGCATGGATGAGAGGCCTCAGGAAACTTACAATAATGGTGGATGGCGAAGGAAAAGTAGGCACATCTTGCTGTGGTGTAGCAGAAGAGAACGAACAAACAAGGGGGATGTGCCACACATTTTTAAACCATCAGATTTATAAAATCTCACTATCACAAGAACAGCATAGGGAAAATCCACCCCCATTATCCAATCACCTCCCACCAAGTCCCTCCCTCAACAATGGGAATTCTCAATGTGAGATTTGAGTGGGGACACAAAGCCAAACCCTATCACCATCTCACACCAGTCAGAATGGGGATGATTAAAAAGTCAAAAAAACCCAAAATGCTGGTGAGGTTATGGGAAAAAAGTGAATGCTTATACACTAACTAGCTCAGCCCCTGTGAAAAGCTGAGCTTTGGACATTTCTCAAAGAACTACAAACAGAACTACCACTTGACCCAGCAATCTCATTACTAGGTATATATCCAAAAAATAAATGAAAAATTCCACCAAAAAGACACATGCAGTACTTGTATGTTCACTGCAGCACTGTTCACAATAGCAAAGACATGGAATCAATCAAGTGCCCATCAATGGGGGACTGGATAAAGAAAATGTGGTACATATGCACCATGGAATACTATGCGCCATAAATAAAAAAAAAAAAAAAAAAAAAAAAAAAATCATGTCCTTTGCAGCAACATGGATGCAGCTGGAAGTTGTTATCCTAAGTGAACTAACACAGAAACAGAAAACCAAATAATATATGTTATCACTTGTAAGTGGAAGCTAAATCCTGGGTTTACACAGAAATAAAGATGAAAGTAATAGATATTGGAGACTCCAAAAGGAGAGAGGGGAGAGAGAAAGAGAAGAGAAGGGGTGGACAAACTTCCTACTGAGTATTATGTTCACCATCTGGGTGACAGGATGGAAACTCCAACTTCAATGCCGTGCAATATATCCCTGTAACAAACCAGTACATGTACCCCTAAATCTAAAATAAAAATCGGAAAAAAAAAAAAGTCATACAATTTGGTGGAGCTGAGATTTCAACTCAAGGAATTCCACTTTAGACCCCACTGTGCCACATTAAAATATACCATCTATGGAATGTTTCAATTAAATATCACAGAAGGAGCCCAGCCTGTGCCTGGTACATAATCATCTTTTGATCAATGTTAGCTATTTTAATTACTATTGCTCCCAATTTTATCTTGAGACATACAAAAGAGCTCTGAAAGCTTCACTTTACAAAGGAAAAAAATAGCACTAGCTCAAGGTAAAAAATCAAGCCCATATATACCCCACACTACCCTGTTCTCAAGAAAAGGCATCTGATGGTGCCTTCCCTGGCGCCCACCTACACATATGCCACCACGCTCACCCTCTTATTCTTTGCTTCCTATCTTCCAAGTGCTCTTGGTATTCCTGGGAATATAAACAACCTAAAAATGCAACAAAGAAAAGGGGCATATCCTTCATCATTATTTTTTATTCTGCAAATACTGATTGAATGCCATGTTCTAAGCACTGAGCTAGGCTCCAAGGAGCTATCTTTGCAGCTTTGCATCTCCAGACACTTGGGCAGAGAATGTCAGAGTGGGCAGGACCTCAGAGGCCTGCTAGCTTTCTTCCACCTCAATCCCATCCCTAGCATGAACACATTCTCATTATTATAAATATTATGAAGGTCTTCCTTTTATTGAATCAAAAACTCATCTCCTGGCAAGTACTGCTCACTTGTACTCGGTATGCTTTCTTAGACAACAAAAAATAAATCTATGCATGCTTTATACTGAAACCCTTCAATTTTGTGAAGACCGCCCAGTGCTTTGCCTATACTGGGCACTAAAATGATGCAGAATGGCTCTCTCCTAAATTTGCTCTCATCAAACCACTCTGGACCCAAGGGAAAATACAATCCACCACCACAGAGCCACATGACAGCAGAAGCTTCCTATGACACAGCTAAAGAAAAACAGAATAAGGAAGACAATGTCATTTTTATTTTCCTTCTCTCCTTAAATGAAAGAGAAAGGAAGACAGAAAGTTTCCTGTGCTTTTAAAGTCTCTTTTTAAACACCCCAGAAAATGCAAGGCCCTGCTGAGAAAAAAAAAAAACACACACACACACACAAAACAGCAAAGTTTCACAGCATCGCCAAAGAAGTCAACATTCACGAAAACTGGGGGAGGAAAAAAGTCTGAAAATTTGTCAAATATTCTTGCTATGGGGTTTTGACTTCTACATTGAACAGTCAATACTCAGGTAGGCACAAAGCTTTTAGAAACTTTGCAGCTTTATTATTGCTGCTGCTGCTGCTGCTGTTGTTGTTTAAGGCATTTATTTTTCTCTCACATGAAAACTAGTGCTGCCTAGCAACCCAGTGCCAGCAAAGCTAAAACAAGAAGCATTTTTGGCCAGACGTTTTTTAAAGAGATTTCTTTTTCCCGTTAAATGGCAAGCATGCTACAAGACTGGAAGACTCCTTGCACTTGATGGAAAACGGTTTGCATACTACTCAGTGTCTTCACATGTTAAAGGATGACAGAGAACGACCTATAGAAGAGGACCAGGATGTATATTGTGTTTGTAGCTACCTGAACGGAGCAGTGGATGCTCCTTATCAAAAACAGTCCACACGTGGCTATTACTGGGACAGCAGCAACTTGAGACTGAATGATCCAATTCCACCAAGGAGCCTAGGAATACGAATGCATTCTACCAATTTTGGCAAAGACAGGTAGATGCAGGTCAGAAAGTGGGTTGCAGGATTAATGAGTTAACCAATGCAGTGTGATACTCCTCTACACGTGCATGTAATTTAATATTCTGGTGATTACACTGGACACTGCTATGGTCTGACTGTGCCCCGCAAAGCTCATATGTTGAAAACGTAATCCTCAGTGTAACAGTGTTGAGAGATGTGTGCTTTAAGAGTTCGTTAGGTTATGGGGGCTCTGCCCTCACAAATGGATTCATGTTCTTATCTCAGGCGTAGGTCTGTTATCAAGAGAGCGGGTTCCTTAGAAAAGCAAGTTTGGCCCTCACTCGTGTGCACATGCACTCTCTGTCACTCTCTTTTTTCACATGCTGTCTTGTCCTTCTGCCTTCTGCCATGAGATGATGCATCTAGAAGGCCCTTGGCAGATGCAACTCATCAACCTTAGGCTTTCTAGCTCACAGAACTTCAGAAATAAAGTCTCTGTTCCTTAAAAGCTGTGTGCTCATGAGCAAGTTAAGTTCTCACCCCTCACTTCTCTCACGTGTATAAAAAGATAACATACATACTAATAATTTTACACCCATACAGGGATACTATTACATATATTTATGCAATGGGAATTTTATGTTTTAATACATATTTTTTAAGTGTATGGATATGCAAAGAAGCATCCACATGCACTAGAATTACATTACTGCCCTTTATAGTAGTATAAAGTCTCAAGTATTGTTAGAGCACCACACTGCAGACTAAGACACCTGATGGGAAACACCTATGCCCTTCTCCCTACTGCTTTGTCTAGGTTCCTCTGTGACTGGAGGACACAGGCTAGTTGAGGACTTTGCAGCACATGTTGCAAACAGGGATAAATGCAAGTGCCATGAAGACAGCTCTGAACAGTACAAGGCCATCAGCCATTTTGACAAAGCAAGACCACCACAATGCCCTCCACTGTCACACCAAAAAAATATGACACATTCTACCAAGAGTCCCTATGACAAAGGCTAAAATTCTTATTACAAAGTTATAAAGAATCCTTGTCCAGGAAATGTTTAAAGTACATGAAATGTAATTGTCCCTTGTCACAAAGTCATTCACAGAAACTGTAAGACATAAAGGCTATGATATGGTGTGGCTGTGTCCCCACCCAAATCTCATCCTGAATTGTAGCTTCCATAATTCCCTTGTGTTGTGGGAGGGACCTGGTGGGAGATAATTAATTCATGGGGGTGAGTCTTTCCAGTGCTATTTTCAGGATAGTTAGTCTCATGAGATCTGATGGTTTTATAAAGAAGAGTTTCCCTGCACAGGTTCTGTTCTCTTGTCTGCCACCATGTGAGATGTGCCTTTCACCTTCCGCCATGATTTTGAGGCCTCCCCAGCCAGGTGGAACTGTGAGCCCACTAAACCTCTTTCATTTGTAAATTTCCCGGTCTTGGGTATGTCTTTATCAGCAGTGTGAAAACAGACTAATACAGGCTAACATTAGAAAAAACATACCGATCATCAGGAAATCAATGAAGTATCAGGGCACACTGAAGTACTACACAAAGCTAAGGTCAACCAAAGCACCACATTTCACATATCTCATTGAGAATGCAATTCAAACCCTCAATAAGATCAATCTAATCTGAATTATATTATTATATAAAGTAATTCTGAGAGTAACATTATATTCCTTTTTAAATTGCGAATTCTTCAGTATTGACAAGACACATATTAAAAGAAAACCACCCTGATTAATATGGTCTTAGAAAATTTTCACAAGCTCTTTAGAATCTTCAAGGGCAGGGCCCTTGGGAAGTGGGAGAAGAAGAGGAGGGAGACAAATCATAAATGTAAGTTTTGATGACATTAAAATGTACACAATGTAAGAATGAGGTATATGAAAGGTTCTCAACATCACTAATCATCAGAGAAATGCAAAGCAAAACTACAAGGAGGTATCATCTCACCCTAGTTAAAATGGCTTTTATCCAAAAGTCAGGCAATAACAAATACTGGCAAGGATGTGGAGAAAAGAGAACCCTTGTACACCCTTGGTAGAAATGTATCACTATGGAAAACAGTTCGGAGGTTCCTCAAAAAACTAAAAATAGAGCTATCATATGATCCAGCAATCCCACTGCTAAGTATATACCCAAAAGAAAGAAAGTCAGCATATCAAAGAGATGTCTGCACTCCCATGTTGACTGCAGCACTATTGGCAATAGTTGAGATTTGGAAGCAACCTAAGTGTCCATCAACAGAAAAATGGATAAAGAAAATGTGGTACACAATGGAGTACTATTCAGCCATAAAAAAGAATGAGACCCTGTCATTTACAAGAGAATGGATGGAAATGAAGGTAATTATGTTAAGTGAAATAAGCCAGGCTTAGAAAGACAAAGTTTACATGTTCTCCCTTATTTGTGGGAGCAAAAAACAAACAATTTAACTTTTGAAGACAGAGAATAGAATGACAGTTACCAGAGGCTTGGGGAGGGTAGTGAGCAGTGGCAGTGGTAGGGGGGACGGGGAGTGGGGATGGTTAATAGGCATAAAAATATAGTCTGTTAGAATGAATAAAATTCAGTATTTGATAACAGGATGACTGAAGTCAACAATTTCTTATACAGTTAAAAATAACTAAGAATATAACTGGATTATACTCATAACACAAACAAAGGATAATTGCTTGAGATAATGGAGACTCCATGTCCCCTGATGGGATTATTACACACTGTACTCCTGTATCAAAATATCTCATGTACCCCATAAATATATACACCTACTATGTATCAACAAAAATTACAAATCAATAATAGACTCAATCTACACAGACTCAGTCACTCCTGAGAGAGTTCACTGCCTGTTTAACTAAGTTCCTTTAAAGAACTCCCTGCCCCAGACATGAGCTAACACGTTACTAGACAATGAGAGTGACCAGTGAGCCATGTAAAACTCAGGCACCAGTGGTCCTGCTCTGTCCCTCCCCTCTACATCTTTGCTGGCTTTTCCTCCCGCTTTATTCTTGTCATAGGAAAAAACAAAAAGAAACTGACACTTGTTATCACTCATTCCTGCTCACTCACTCACATACATCTTACAAGTGGATCTCAACTTTGGCTTTCAACGGAAATGTCACTGTTAGGCCAGGTGTGGTGGCTCACACCTGTAAACACAGCGCCTTAGGAGGCCGAGGCGGATTGATCACTTGAGGTCAGGAGTTCGAGACCAGCCTGGCCAACATGGTGAAACTCCATCTCTACTAAAAATACAAAATTAGCTGGGCATGGTGGCACATGTCTGTAATCCAAGCTACTTGGGAGGCTGAGGCAAGAGAATCACTCGAACCCATGAGGTGGAGGTTGCAGTAAGCCAAGATCACAGCTGTACTCCAGCCTGGGCAAAAAGAGTAAAATTCCATCTCAAAAAAAGAAAAGAAATGTCACTGTTGAAAGAGCTCACTCATGCCATCCATCTCATGAGGCGTATCTGGCATCCTTGACAATGCCCCTAGACAGCTCTGACAGTAGAACCGACCTGACCCTGCCTGAGTTTCTTCTGACTCCTCTATTTCCCTTAACAGGAAAATCTTGGTATTTCTCAAGGATATTGTTGTCTTCTCCTAATGATGAAAAGCAAAGGCTTTGGGGATCAATCTCGGTTCAAACCCAAGCATTGCCATATTTATTAGCTGTGTGCTCATGAGCAAGTTAAGTTCTCACCCCTCACTTCTCTCACGTGTATAAAAAGATAGCATACAGACTAATAATTTTACACCCATATAGGGATACTATTACATCTATTTATGCAAAGGGAATTTTATGTTTTAATACATATTTTTAAGCGTACGGATATGCAAAGAAGCATCCACATGCACTAGAATTACATTAATACCCTTTATAGACCAAAAGCATTTAACATCATGCACATCCAATAAACATTTTATTATGCCAATCTCTCGTCTTCAACTATACCTTATTTTATACTTTCTACCCCTAAATTCACTCCTGAGCACCAAATCTCTGTCTAATGGGCTTATCTTGAACAGACAACTACAATTCACCAGGTGACGAACTTAACTCATCTTACTCCTGCCCAAACCCTTTTGTTTCTTCCTTTTATCAGTGGCACCCATGTTGTCCCAGGACTGAATCTGTATCACACTTCCCTCTGAGACCCCTTACAAACCCAGTCCTTGGGTTTTGCCTATTCCACCTCACCAAAAGATGCTGTCCACCCTGAAACTCCCCATTCTCACTCCCATGCCCTTCGACTATGCCAGATAACCTCTCTCCTAGCCTTTTATTCCTCTATTTCCTATTGCAAATCCTGCTGTCAGATGAAGTTCTGTGAAGCAGTTTACTTGAAAACCATGAGTGGTCCCAGTACCTATAAAGTAAATGCAGAAGTCCTAAAGCAGCATTCTCAACCTCCCACACCTGGCCCGGATCTCTTTCCAATCTCATCTCCTGCCATTTGCCCATGTTCCAACAAGAGCTGCCTTCCCAGAACACGTACCTCCTCTCTGTGTTTCTCTGATTATGTGGTCTCCCATACCCAAAATGTCCTCTTAAAACATCTCCACCTGTTCAAACTCCATTCTAAAACTGATTCAAAGCACTTACTGGGGAAACTTTCCAGGTTCCCTGCAGTTGAACATAAACTCTCCTCTGAAGTCTCCGCCACTTTCTCACTCGCTCTCTGTCTCGCTCAGAGCACTTATTCTCTGCCATATCTTGTAGCTACTTTTGGACATTTCTTCTTTCCCCTACTGGACTGTCTTTGCTTCCCCCAAATCTCACACCATGAATGACTCACAGCAGGCACTGGGGGGGAAAATGCACCAAATTAATGCATAACAAGTATACTCTGTTAAGAACAGAACTTATGCAAAACTCACAAATCCTGTGGCACAATCCCAATTTGAAAATCTCTGAAAAGTTCACTGTACCCTCTGCCACCTGGGAAATACAATTTTCTCATTTACAAGGGAAGAAAGACCTTGATAATATGTGGCATCAGAACCATTTTTTTTTCTTTTTTTTTTTTTTTTTTTTTTTTTTTTTTTTTTTTTTGAGACGGAGTTTTGCTCTTGTAGCTCAGGTTGGAGTTCAGTGGTGCAATCTCAGCTCACTGCAACCTCCACCTCCCGGATTCAGGCAATTCTCCTGCCTCAGCCTCCTGAGTAGCTGAGATTATAGGCACATGCTACTATGCTCAGCTAATATTTGTACTTTTTTAGTAGAGATGGGGTTTCACCATGTTGGCCAGGCTGGTCTCGAACTCCTGACCTCAGGTGATCTGCCCCTCCTCAGCCTCCCAAAGTGCTGGGATTACAGGCGTGAGTCACTACGTCCGGCCTACATCTTAATGTATTATGTGTAAATAAAGCCAAAACATATGGATTAAGTTTCTTATAAAATACATACAGATTTATAAATACAGCAAGGAGGCTAGGGAAAATTGTGATCTCCAAAGCAGATTAACTAGGGACCTTTTCCTAACTCCAAAATTCATCTAGAGCAACCTTGCTTTAATTACACATTGAAGTTTCCTCTTTGCTTTAGTGACTTTCCTGGAGCCAACATTTTTCACATTCCTAGGGAGGAAAAATAAATAACTGAGGAAAAGAAAGTAACTCCCCTCTCTTGTCATTTTCCCCTCTGTTAGAGTCAATTTCAGTGACATGCATAGGCCTCTTCCTTTCCTCCCCAATTTACCCCTCCTACATTTGCCCCCCATCCATTGCTATAATGTTTTCCTTTCTCACAGACTATTCTTTTAAATGTTTCCTGCCCTTACTCTCGTTTTCACATTGTCCTGAAACACTAAGAGGGGCTAGATACTTCCCTCCCCACTTTCCCTTCAAATGTTAGGATCCCCTGGAGGATTCGTGTAGGTCAGTTGTCAGGGAAACCTGTGGCTAACGCCGACCCACATGTCCGTATGAAGTTTTTCTGCACAAGCACCCTTGTCAGAAATATTCTTCCTCATCACAGAACCTGGGCTTCGCAGCAAAGTCCAACTGAGCAGGAACAAAGAGCCAGGAGTGGGAGCAGAAGTGTACAAGGATGAAATGAGAGAGACGAAATGAGGTAATGGGGAAATTAAGGTTCTCAGAACTGTTAACTAATCCAAACTGACACCCCCCCTTCTCCAACCCGCTAACCCTGCCACACAACCCTGCTTCCAACCCTAAACCCATACACACAGTGAAGAATCTGAAACTCAACGTCCATGCCTCCCTTCTGAATAGAAAGCCTGAGCACTTAATTAATGTTGGTTGTGCATTCATAGCACTATCTAGCCCCAGAAAGGAAGAGAAGGAAAACCGAAAGACCTCTACTTAGCTCTGTAAAGCTCTGAGAGCGAGGCCACTTTCGTCTGCTGAAACTATGATAACTAGCTCACCGACGCTACTTGAAAATTCCTGTAAGATTTACTAACAAGGTGAAAGCAGCACTACCTACTTCCCAGCAGACAAATCACTTACTTATCTCCCCAGCTTCAAAAAGGGAAGAAAACAGGTAGCTGCAGCATGAAATGGAGATCCTTTTATCCAACAGCAAGACCCGGAGCCAGTATTTTCACAAATAAATTGCATAAAAGTTTCCTAATTAGGATTTAATCGAATGATTGTTGAGCTACTGTAACACTGTTTCAACGCTTGCAGTCTAATTATTTTTCTTTCTAAAAATGAACAGTAGCCATCTTTCCATGAGCTGTCTGGATGGTTTAGTGCACACTAATGAGGCTTAATGACAGTTTGACAAGACCATAAAAGGAGGCATAAATGCACCACCATTGGGGCGGGGTGTGGGGGGAGCAAACAAAACTTCTTACACCCATAAACAAGCTGCTTTTACCATAATGGCAAAGAAAATCCCCAGCAGCTTTCAAGCTTAACTTTTCCATGAGAATCAACATTAGCATAAGCTAGCACTGCTTCAGCAAACAGCCAATGCAACAAGCACCCAAGAAATGCTCTTGCTATGTCTTCCCCAAAGGGACTACATTTCTGTTTGCCTGTTTCTTTCCCAGTCCTCCAACCCCTTCAAAATGTATCGAATTCATTATTTCATTCCATAAATATTAACTGAACACCTAATATGTGCCAGGTATTGCTGTAAGTACACAAAAAGATCTCTGCCCTCAAAGATCTTAGCAGGGGGAAATAGACAACTAAGAAAATAAGTTATGTAACGTGTTAGACTGGGGTAAGTTTATGGGATTCGAGTCCCAAAACATGGCTTCCGCCCCCAGATGACGGCCTGCTTTCCAACGGGAGCTGGAACGTTCATCTGCACATCCAGCACCTACTACATGTCTGGCATGTGATGCAATCTCAACTTTTAAAAATTCCTTTTAATCAACAAATGAGTGACCAAGCATTCTAACACTTTTCAAGCTCCCTATCTTAGAAGCAGAAGTCAGGAACGTTTATTAGCAAAGTGCTGATCTACAGGTGACTGAGTGAAGAAAAAAAAAAAAATCTAAAAGTTATTGAAAGAAAATAAAATGGTTTTTAAAGTCATGTTTTCCCTTGATTATAGAGACACAGGTAAGAAAGCAAGTTGCTTAAGAGATTATTCATTTTAAACCAGAGATACTTAACCTACAGTCCACAGATTCAGGAATGCAGGTGAGCCCACTGAAAATGTTAGAATAATTAAGGGGAAAGAAGGATTTATGTGCATTTTTCTGGGTTACTAACAAAAAGGTTAATAACCTTGGTCAGCTTCTCAGAGGTCTGTGATCCCAAGAAGATTAAAAAGCACTGCACTGGCTGAACACGGTGGCTCACACCTGTAATCCCAGCACTTTGGGAGGCTGAGTCTGGCAGATCATGAGGTCAGGAGATCAAGACCATCCTCGCCAACATGGTGAAACCCCATTTCTACTAAAATACAAAAAATTAGCCAGGAATGGTGGGGCACACCTGTAGTCCCAGCTACTTGGGAGGCTGAAGCAGGGGAATCACTTGAACCCAGCAGGCAGAAATTGCAGTGAGCCAAGATCTCATCACTATACTCCACCCTAGTAACACAGGAAGACTCCATTTCAAAAAAAAAAAAAAAAAAAAAAACCAAATAAAAAAAAAAAAAAAAAAAAAAAAGCACTGTCCTAAAGAGTGTTTTTAAAAACTATATTTACATCCTTATATAAAAAAGAAAAGGTACACTTTTAACTATGAGTCACCATCTTCATTTTTCTTAATAAGTGAAAGCTTGAGACAGCGGGAGGGGCAGGCCCTCAAGGTGCTCCTCTCAAGCACAGCACTCCAAGGGCATCCTGAAACCATTTTTGCCGTATGTTCCCCCATAAATTGTCTCATCCCTACTTATAAATGAAGCCCAGCTAAACTGAATAGACACCAGCTCCTTCCAATTCTGAGTCCAAACACAAACTGCCATGGGTCAGATATAACATCAACAAATGCCATACTTGGGTCTTGTTTTAACTATTATAAACAAAAACCCTCTCAGATACGAATGAAACCTTCTTTTGTGTTCCAGACTGAAGTCCTCTCCTAAGTTCTTAATAGAGAAAGAAGAGATGTTTCCTCCCTAGATCAGTGGTTCTCCTTTCTGGCTACTTCTCATAACTCTGAGGAAGGCAAAAACTGAACACAACACACACGGCTATGCAGCCACTTAAAAAAGTACCTCAGGTGATTCTGGTTTGTCAGGGTTGAAAATTATTGGTCTAGAATGGGGGATCTGCAAGGCTTTTCTGTAAAGGACCAGGCAGTACATAGTTTTGCCTTGCAGGCTATCTGGTCTCTGTTGTAACTACCAGACTCTGCTGTTTTGTCCTAAGAGTAGCCATAGACAATATGTAATCAAGGAGAAAACAACAGTAATTTGGGAAAGCAATCCCAAGGTGACAACCATGAAGAGTACTTATTTCCAGGATTTAATATGTTGAGTGGGTATGGTGGGAGGGTACAATGTATTAAAGTAGTTTCTGCTCACCCCAACACGGATCTCCTGAGTCAAACCAAGCTCACACACATCCACCACACCCCAGAAATATGTACCCTTCCCCACTGCCCAGATGCCCTGCCTGAGCCTATTTGAAAAGTTTACCCTTCCCTAACTTCTCCTCTTTTACATGCGCTTCACAACAGTGAGGTGCAACCAGAAAGACTCTTTGCAGGGCAGGCAACCTTCCCAGGTGCAGAGCAGGGCTGGCCTTGATGACTCTCAACCCCTATTCTCAGTGATGCTCATGGTCCTCTGGCCCCATCTCACATCCTTTCAACCTTACTTGCCTCATTTTCTCTTGCAAGTTGCAAAGTCCTAACTTGATCAAGAGTACAGGGTTGCTGTGACACAGAATTTGAGTGAGAAATCCAAAGACAGGAATAAAAGTAACAAAAAACAAACAGTTCACAATTGCCTTGATATTAACTCGCATCTGGATTAAATGCTTCTTCATTAAACCAGTGAGATAACAAAAGACTACATAAATTTCAGATTTATGGAACTCCATAAGACAGAAGCTCAATGAGAACTTAGAACCAAGCTCATCATAGTGAGAATAAAATAGTATTTTTAAACAGAGAGAAAGAGAAGGGAAATCTAAGAGGATCGTTGTGTATTGCGTGGCAGTAAGCCAAAAACAAAATCTCTTAAAGAAAAAAAGAAGAATTTTACCTTTTCATGGTTTTCAATTAAGATTTCCACAACAATATTCTGAAATTTCAAGTCCATGATGGCAGCGACAGTTTCCTCCTGTGGCCTCATCAGAGTTGGTCCAAACACCACTCCTAAGTTTGCCACGGTCATTAGGTTCTGCTTGGAGTGATTTGAAACACTAAAAGTGATAAGGGGGGAGGAATCTGTTTAATCAAAGGGGCAAAAATTGTGGACTGTAAATGGTCTGCAACTCTGTATATCCTTAAAAGCAAGGGATCAAGAGACTTAACCATCCTTAACATCTACCTCTGAAATAACCAGGTCCAAGAAACCCTCCGTGCTGATGCTCCTGCCTACTCCTTTACTTCCCTTTCTTTGGTGCTCTGCTGTAGCCATAATGGCTCTCTTAATAATTCCATGTACAGTCGGCCCTCAGTACTCCCTGGAAATTGATGCCAAGACCTCTGCAGACACTAAAATCTGCAGATGTTCAAGTCCTACAGTCAATCCAGGAAACCCATGGATAAAAAAAAGTCAACCCTCATGTCCACAGGGAATACTGTATTTTTGATCAGCAGCTGGTTGAACCTGCCGATGCCGGACTCACAAAGGACCAACTGTACGCGCTGAGCGTGCTTCCCCCAAAAGCCTTAATATACTGTTCCCCTCTTCTTAGAAAGCTCCCTCTTTCCCCACATCATTACACTTTTGCTTCCAAGGAATACTAGACTGCATAGTACCTTTGTAAAAGTATGCAGAGTTTGGTCAGAGCACCCACAGTCACTCCTTCAGCCTAGTATCATTGTGCAGTGAACCACCTAGCCAACTGTTCTCAACAGCCCTGCAAGTTAACACAGGTCTCAACTCAAAGATGTCACCCTCAAAAAGACCTTGCATAATAACATTCTTTATAGTCTCACACTCAATATATGCTCTGTCCCCTTACTCTGCTTTGTGTTTTTGCCACTTATCATCTGAAGTTATTTTAAGTTTTTATTTGTAATCTGTTTTTCATCTTCCTCCCCTTTAGAAAGTAAGCTTCATGAAAGTTGGGACTTAATATTATTAAACTATGTATCCACTAGCACCTAAAAACGGCATTCACTAAGTATTTGTTGACCAAATGAATAAATGGCTAAACTAGTAATGGGACCTTTGACAAATCACAGTATCTTCTGATCTTCATTTTCTTTATATGTAAAATAAAGATTCTAAAATATAGCTGGGTGTGGTGGCTCATGCCTATAAAGGCAGCATTTTGGGAGGCCAAGGAGGGTGGATCACTTGAGGTCAGGAGTTCAAAACCAGCCTGGCCACCATGGTGAGCCCCTATCGCTACTAAAAATACAAAAATTAGCCAGGTGTGGTGGTGTGCACCTGTAATCCCAGCTACCCAGGAGGCTGAAGCGGAAGAATTGCTTGAGCCCAGGAGGCGGAGGTTGCAGTGCCACTGCACTCCAGGCTGGGTGACAGAGAGACACTCTGTCTCAGCAAAAAAACTGCAGTGAAGTAGGTGGTAGAACTACAGAGGAGGAGGTAGAGCAAACAATTATAGATGCTCTTTGACTTACAACAGGGAGACATCCCAATAAGCCCATCAAAAAGTCTTCAGCTTCCTTTCACCTCTAAAATTCTACAGTTAGAATAATTGCTATACATAAAGGCCTGATTTCTCCACTGATTTGATTTTGCTTGCTTTTAAAAGATGGAAGAAAAGAGAACGAAATCTATGAAATAACTACTCGTTACTGAATTAAGCCAACTTAAAGGACATGTTCAAACTTAAGAGTTAGGTAGGTGTGAAACCAAGCTAATATTCTAACCAACTTATAATCACATTTCCAGAATCTCTGTATAGGGTAATGTATAATATTCTCTTCTTTCACTTCAAATCAAACCCTGAGTTGCTGGCAGAGATGTTAAGCAAATAATTATATAACTTCATGAAAGCATATTTCAACAGGCTCATCCAAAACACACACAGTGAGTCAAACATCCAGCCTGCTCTTCCAGGTGTGGTCCTTGGTGTCTTGTGTATGCAGCCCCAGTTCCACCCGTCACAAATCCCAGATCACTACCCGCACCTAGGCCAAAAGGAGGAAAGTTATAAGGAAGAAAAAGAGGCTTACTTTGTTAAGTGTTTCACCAAAATATCCAACATCTCTTTATTTTTCTCTGGCAGTTTGTGTACCAAGAAATGGATTGCATTCACACGAGACTCTGGGCTGCCGCTTTCTTAAAAAAAAAAAAAAGAAGATAAAAAAATTAGTAGAGAACTCAGAATCAAATACATTTCCCAAGATAAACAATGACAACAGCTCCTCTGTTCAAGATTATCAAATATAGAGAATGTAAACATATTTTGCCACCTTTAAAAGAAAAAGAAATTTTTCTCCTTATGATGGATATTCTCGTGCCTCCCCTGATGACGTGATTTCAGCGTGGCTGCGATCGGTGCCTTTCCCTCCACTTATATTAAAGAACACACAGCTGCTGCAGCTTCTCCTTCCAGCATGCTGCGTTTGACGTCTATTTGTCATTTACTCGATGTAGTCTAGTCATTGGGTCATGCCACAATGGAATACAAGTAAAACATCGGCATATAGGCTATTGCACATTACAGGTTGAATTGGATTCCCCCACCCCCCAAAAAAAAAAAAAAAGCTGAAGTTCCAGCCCCTAGAACTCGGATCATTACTGCTGGGATTTAATGTCATCAGGTATGCTAAGGCATGCATGGAAATGACTGTCAGGGAGGGAAAAGTTTAGGCTCACAGAGCCCTAGAAGCAGACAGCACAGCATGCTGCGCAGAGCCATGTGGGGAAGCACCAGCGTCGATCACGAGGCAGAGGAAGAACAAAGAACGTAGGCAAAGCCCTTACTGTAGTTTCTGCAGGAAGGAATGGATGAGGCAGGGTGTGGACTGGGTGGTTTAAATGATTTCAGTGGGCAGTGCAGCGCAGGGGCTCTCCCTAGTTGCTGGTAATTGGGACTGAAGTGACGAGGGCAGGTGAGTACAGCCTGCAATGTAAGGGCCCACAGAGGAGGCTGGCGGGGAGGGGGGAAAGGGGGCTCTGGGTTGGAGTTCCACATGAAAAGCCTGCCGAGGTTTAGTATCTCCAGGAATTGGCTAGCACTGGGAAGGGCAGTCTCCTCAGGTCGGTGGGGCCTCAGATGTCAAAACATCAGAATAAAAAGGCGTGTTTAATACACGACCTAATTTGGCAAGAGAGCTGTTGCAGATGTCAGTTCAGATGAGATCATAATGAAGTAGGGTGGGGTCTCTTCATCCAATATGACTGGTATCCTTATAAGAAAACAAAGAGAGGGGTGGTGGTCATGTGCAGACAGCACAGCGGAGGTTGTTCTGTCACTGCACAGGCAGAGACTGGAAAGAACGCCCTACAAGCCAACGGACGCTAAGGACTGCCAGGAACCACTAGAAGCTGGAGTGGCAAGGAGGGATCCCTCCTACAGCCTTCAGAGGGAGCACGGCCCTCCCGACATCTTGATTTCAGACTTCCAGCCTCTAGAATAGTGACAGAATAAATGCCTCTTCTTGGAAGCCACATGGTTAGTGGTTCCAGTAGCCCTGGGAAACTAACACATTCCCTTAACAAAGCTGCTCAACTTCTACAGAAAGCTAACTGAGTGCACTGTGGGGAAAAGGGCTCCAAAGATGTTCAGGAAGATGTGAAGTCAAGGGCTAAGACAAGCAGGCAATGCAACCAAGGAGGAGGAAGAGGTGGGAGGACCAGCGAGGTTCGATGTCATCAGGAAGGCAAGTAAGAAGCCACAAAGGCTGGGCACTGCCAGTGGACTCGAGAGTTAAGGAGAGGTCAAATGGAAAGACTGGGAGAAGCGGCCCTGGCATCACCAAGTTTATGGAGAGCCCCTTTCTATGAAAATGAGGAGGTTAAACAAAGAGGGAGCTGCTGGAGAAGGGGTGAATAGTGGGATTTCAGAACACTTGTTCAGCAAGCAAAAAAGAAGAAAATGGGAAAGAGAAGTAAAGCAGATCAAGAAAGGGACATGTATTTTTTCCAAATGATAATAGTTTCTTTCCTTATGACAAAAATAAATACCTGTAATACTAAAATCTTGGATGATAATGCAGAGAAAATGACTTTAGTAAAAAGTGCTAAAAATCTTAAATATGCATATGAGAAATAATATATATTCTATTAATATATGAGAAATAATGTATCTCATATATATAATAAATAACATGCAATCAGATTAGAAAGAAAAAACCAATTAGGGAAAAAAGAGTGATACAGGCTAAAAGGCAAACAGGCAAAAAATATTTATTCTTATGACCAAAAAACCCTATGAACACAGAATAAACCTGTTATCAGTGAAAAAGAAATTAAAACCACAATGAGAGAGTAATACCGACAGAATGGCTTTAAATGAATACTAAGCTTTGGCAAGGATATGAGGCAACTGAAACTTCCGTACACTAGCTAGATAGGAATCATTTAAGAGTTCAACTACTCTGGAGAAGTGTTTGGCTGTTATCTACTAAAGCTGAACACACTGTTCCCTATGACTGACTGAAAATTCCACTCGTACGTATATAACCAGGAAAAATGCACATAAATGCTCATTAAAAGATGCATACTCCTATATTCACAGCAGCGTTCTATCAGCTCAAAACTGGGGGAAAAAAAACAAATGTCCCTTAACAGTAGAACAGATCAATCTATTGTGTTTTATTCAAATGGAATGCAATGAGAACAAATGAACGACTGCTTTATATAAGATGGATGAATCTCACAAGATGAGTAAAAGAAACCAGATACAGAGTACACTCTACTCCATTTACATAAAGTTCAAATGCTGCAGCCCCAACCTACAACATCAGAAGTGCGGTCGCACTTCATAGGGGTGGATAATGACCACATGGGCATGAGAAAGGGCTTCTGATGATGTTTGATTGCTTGATCTGGAGCTAATTACATGTGAAAATTCATTAAGATGTATACTGATTTGAAACCACATTATGTTTCGATGAAAACTTGACTTAAAGCTACCCATAATAAATCTCATCCTAAAATAAACTGGTAAATTTTAGGAATAAATCCTGCAGAGTTTTCCTTCCTTTCTTGTAATGAAATGCCTAAACAACCTATTTTATTTAATATATCATGGACATTTTTCAGTGTCATTAAATGGAATACTTTACCATCGATTTTATGAACACTTAGATTGCTTAAATGTTTGCAAAGATAAGTTCGTTCCTAATAATAGCATTTGAGAATGAGAAATGATATTTTACAATAGAGGACACCAAGACAGTTGTTGCTAAAGAGAAAGAACGCCAAAAGGCTAAGAAATTAAAAGGCACGTAAAGAACACAAATCATATTATATCATAAAAAAGCTTCTAGATACAAACTAAATTTATCACTGAAAACAAAAACACAACTGTCTAAAGGGTTAGGTGATAAATTACAATCCAGTTATTAATCTGGTGTAAAAACCAAAATAGTAATCATTAACACTAAAGAAAATAAAAACAATATAACAATATCAAAGCACAGCTTTGATTTCAAAAAATAGAATTAAAGCAGAGACTCTGCAAAATAGTCAAAATTCCAAAGAAAGAAAAGGATAACAACCTAAGGATAAGAATTTTATATTGCAAAAATTAAAAAGTTTGAAAAACTTTGCACTAAAAAGCTACCACTAACTTGTGAGTCTATCTTGCCATTAATAATCATCTTTTTCCAGTGAAAAACTAGTTTAAATACTTCAGGATTCATTATTTAGAAACACAAGCTAGAGAAACAGTTTCTCATCCTCTATGAATTACTTTCTTCATTTCTCAAAATAGTGGAATCGACTTTGAAAATAGAGTCAAAACCTTTCACTATCTCAAGTCTCTCTCCTGCTAGCCCATCCCCATCTATTTTAAAATCGCACATACATTTCTGCCAAGACTTTTTCTTCTTCAAAAACAAAAACAAAACAAAAAAGTACTCTTTAGGCTTTTAAAATAAAACCATTTTTCTCTCTTGTTTTGACATTAATTAGAGCTTTCTATTAGCAAGCTCTATGTAGCTACAACAAAACATCTTTAAGGTACTCCAAAAAAGTTTTTGAAGTCATCTGAAGTTGCTTATGCTAATGTAATTTAATTCCTACTGATTGACAAAGAATGAACAGCCTACCTTAAAAAAAAAAAAAAAACTAGGATACTAAATTAATCATAATATCAAATTCTTGAAATATGCCAGGGAATTAGGAGCTTACTGTAGTGGAAAAGGCATTTTAATTGTGTAACTACAAATCAGCATCTACCACACTGTAATGTCCATCTGCTTATGATGCTGTGCCAACTAACAGAAACTGAAAAAGATGTGATCGTGGAGCTTATCAAGGACATACAGGCAGATAAATTATTTCAATATTGAAATGTCAAAAGTCAGTAATACTGTAATTTTAGAAATGTATTAGCAGTAACCATCCAAACACTTCCCAAGGGATAAGGTGCTTCAGTCAACAGACATCAAGTGTTGCGGTTCTCCTGTGGCGTTCACATCTACTGTGAAATGAATACAGCGGGCTAAAAGCAAGGCATGCCATTAAGCATTCAGTTCCCTTAATTCCTGGGTTTCTGAACCCTTCCCCAGCAAAAATCACATGACTTTTGTCTTGCTTCCAGGTAGGTTTATTGAAAAGGAGAGAACATTCTAGTTAGGCAAACACCAATGTTTTGGATCCAATTATAGTTATGTTTTTCATGATAAATAACAAAAGACCTTTGTGGTAATGATGTTGCTTCCCAAATAACTTGACTACAGGAAGAAAATATATTGAACATAGCAACACAAGCATTTTGGTTTGAGTGACAGTGAGATCATCCTTCTTCTGGTAAAACCGGCATTCGGTCTTTAGCTGTCACTCTCGTACTAAGCACCATGACTCCAACCTTGAGTCCTGAGTCCATTCTTATCAAAATGATACAGCAATGACTTTGAAGCCAAAAGGCTGACACACAGATCATGGCCTACAACATTCTCAAAGGCAGTAGAAATCATGCAGTAAGGCATCCAGCTGGATGCCTGCCTGCCTTCCGGCGGTGGACACCATCTTTTTGCATTTCTCATAGACCAGGTAACTGCATTTTCATCTTATAAATTTCTATGTCAAAAGTCCATTACAGGCTCCCCCAAGATGGATGGTCTCTAGGTTCCTTTTAGCTAGTTTGGAACTCAGCTAACGGAGAAAGTTAAATTAACTCTCCTAATTTTCTCAAAGAAAAAAATTGTTTGCAGTCGACCTTGAACAGAAAATTTATTTTTTTTAGAACAAGGAACAAAAAAAAAAAATGTGTTTTTTGTGGTGACAAAATAGAAACGAAATTTGTATTTGTATCGTGAACCCCAGAAATTAGCATGGAGGTTCACAACAGAAAACTACAGGAAAGAAACTGGTAAGAGAAAATGATGGGACCCAGGGGAAACCTTGATAAATCTCAGCAGGGAGGGCAGAACAGAAGAGACGATCTCATCACCACAGAACAGATGGAAACCACTGCACATGACTGAGAAGAATCAAAAATTAGTCTTCAGGCTGGTGTGAGAAGTGGTAACAAAGACTGCTGATGCTTGGTAATTTTAGCAGTCAGCTCAGCTAACAGACACTGAGCAAAACAAGGTAAGCTGTGTCATTGTTCACATAAAATGACAGCTTAACCACAATCCCAATTTTCCAGCGACATTCAAAAGGGAAGACTAATTCTGGCCACCTGAATTCTGTAACTATTTTATTCGACACTTAAAAGTCCATATGTAAAAGATTAGGAGCTCATTCCCACAGTCTCTAGAAGAGGCAATGAGTGCCGATAAGGGTGCTCAAGAGATTAAAATAAAAAATTAAAGTCTACATTGGAAACGGCCCCTAAAATACACCCATTTAATATATGTACTTTTTCTCATTAAATCAACTCACTACAGGTCCCATTCCAACCACAACTGCACTTAGGTGCAAATCCATGCCAATGATTACAGTAGAAGCCGTATTTCTTTCTGACAGTCCTGTTATCCAAATTACTGTGAAGACTATCACAGCATTCCCACAAAGTCAGGAAGCAACACACAAGGTGACATACTATCTGCGTTTCTACAATCCTTATCACCACGCTGTTCGAAGATACCTTCAACAAACTCTTTAAATTTATTTTCTATCCCCACAGATTCTATTACCTCTTAAGAAGAAAGTTCCTACCTCTTAGGAACCTCTTCATCTACTAAAATATACTAACATTCCAATTTCAAATACACTGCCATCGGTTGTAGGGTAGGATAATAATACTAATGATTGTGGTCATTTAAAACCTTATTCCATAATCACTTTATCTTTCCCTAATTCTCAAAGGATTCTAGATTAAAATTGGCAGTCTTTTGCTTTTTCCAGTCTCTTAAGGCAAACAACATGAAACAATTGTCCTCCAACTAAATTTTATTTCTCTCTTCCCAGTTTGCCAAAAATGCCACAGGGAAGAAATCAAAACAACTCAGCATTTATTTGAGTTTTTGCCGAGAAAATTTTCCCCCACTCCCTTGATCTCAAATTCTCTTTTTTAAAATATCCTCTCTCCATGTGAAAACATAAGTTCACAGAGCCCAATTTTTGCTTTTCCAAAAGCCTCTTTTATATGTATAGTCTAATGGGGCCTATACACTACTTCTTCCTGCAACGCAGGAGGCACCTTTAAACTGGCTGGAGCAGGGACCTCACAAGGAGGTAACATTTAGAGCAATGTTCAGGCAGCAGTTAACATTGGTCCCAAAGGGAATGCTCTAAGTTTTTCAACAGATTAAACTGTGGAATGCAGCCAAAAGGAGAAAATAAAAGGAAATGAAAATACGATTACAGCTACTGTCAGTGCACCTGTGAAAACCAATACTGCAGGTTTCAGCTAGTGGAACTCGGCTTTTGAATTTTAAATAAGCCTCCCTATAATCTGGCAAGTTACTTAACATCTTAGCCTTCATTTCCTTCACTATGAAATACCTAACACCAGTGTGCTTCAGAAGCTGTGATGATTAAACAACACGCATCAGATATAAAAAGTGAGCTATATGATAACAGAAAACTAGAAAGCCTCAAATGAGTGTGACTCACAAAAAATCCAATCACAAAATTCACCACCAACAGGCCTTTTTGAATTAACATTTGATCGCATATAATTCACTTTGTATCAAACAGTTTGGGCTCCTGGCATTATCTCGTAATATTCCTTCTGTCTGTAATTTAGATCTGAATATCCTTCTATGTGAAGCCATCTCCAAACTACTAATCATTCCAAATCTGCTCATCTCCCCAACCTTTCACAAGTTAAATACTTCTGTGTTCCCTCAGCATTTTGCTCATGCCATTACTGTACATTTTATAGTATAATGAGAAGTAAGTATGCCCCAATACTTGCTACGGAATTGTCTCAAAGGGACAAGAATCCTGCCCTGGATATCCAGAAACATAATAGGAAATGATTAATGTACGTGAACAAATGAATGAACATACTGTCCCTTTTATGCACCTTGGAAGGCTAGGGGGAGGGACCAAACATCATTTAAAGTGATTTCTATTTTTAACACAAATAGCAATAACAACGAGTTGAATTTTTCATATGGAAATGTTTAGTTTATGCTCACTACCAACTACAAAGCTGTTTCTATGTACCTTTACGTAATACTTACTGGCTGGAACAATGAACTCTCCGTGTAACTCATAGGTCATGAGGGGCTCTGGAAGACTCCTGTACGAAAAGAACAGCTCAGAATTATCAAATAAATCCAAACAAGTCACTTCTGAGTTTTTTATGAAAGGATGTTAAATAGGTTGAACATTTCTTAATTAATGTGTAAAAGTTCCCTAGGGAATGAATACCTTTACATATCAAAAAAAGATACAGAAATCAAACAGATCACTTTATCAACTGCTGTTGGCACCAAGCACTAACAAAGCCTAAGCAGCCACAAATCCCTACTAGATCTAAGCATACAGTATTTCATATATAATCTGGGAAAATACCTTTGTGAACATCTGGTTTCATATATAAAACTTCCTTCTAAACATTAATGTATTTAAAGCCAAACATACCATCTAACCAAATGTAAGCAAACAATTTTGAAATATCATCTTCAAGGTATTACATGAAGATTCCACACAAAATACATAGAAAACAACCTCAAATCCTCTCTGCTTAAATATATTACAAAACTAAGAATTTATCTTTATGCCTATAAAATAAGAGATGAAATAAAATTGATGACAACTTTAAAAATATACACAGCATTTTCACAGTCTACAAAACAAGTTACATAAGGTAGTTTATTTTATCCTGTGATCAACAGAATACGACAGTTCAGTCCACCTTGCTACATATTTTAAAATTATAAAAGACCAGAGCACCTAGCTTTATAAACAAAGAATACCTAGATAAGTGTCAGTCTA
This sequence comes from Cebus imitator, assembly GCF_001604975.1. Classification (NCBI taxonomy): domain Eukaryota; kingdom Metazoa; phylum Chordata; class Mammalia; order Primates; family Cebidae; genus Cebus; species Cebus imitator. Next base: position 13,124,589 of record NW_016107319.1, on the reverse strand, counting down.
TATAGCCTTTCAGGAGGGTAATCTTGCAAGATATTAAGAGCTTTTAAAAGGTTACAATACTGTAACTCAGAAATTCTGCTTCAAATGTTAAAAAAAATGCACAAACAAAATACTTTAACATATGCAAAGCCAAGAATATCGCTAGGGATAAAGAAGGTCACTTCATATTGACAAAAGTGTCAACTAGTCAAGAAGCCAAAACAATACTAAATGTTAACAGATCTAATAAGAGAGCCCAAAACCACTCGAAGCAAAAACTGACAGAACTGCAAGAAGAAACAGGCAAATCCACAACTATCATCAGAGGTTTAAACACCTCTTTGTTTCAGTAACAGAACAAGTAGACAGAAAAATCAGGATACAGAAGTTCTGAATAAAAATATCAACCAACTTAATCTAATTGGGCATGTCTGTCACCTAAATGACACTCCACTCAAAAGCAGAACATACATTCCCAGTACATACAGCCCATTTATTTTCCAAGATGAACCATATTCTGGGCCAAGAAACAAATCTCAAAAAATAAAAAGGGTTCAAGTCATACAGAGTATGTTCTTTGATTATAACAAAAATTGGATTAAAAATCAGTAACAGAAAGATATCTGGAAAACTCAAAAGAGAGAAGTTAGAAAGTATTCTGAAATGAATGAAATAAAAGCACAACATATCAAAATTTGAGGGATGATGGTACAGCAGTACTAAGAGGAAACTGTATGCTACTAAACACCTATATTAGAAAAGAAGGGCCGTAAACCAAGCACTTCATTTTGTACCTTAATGAGCTATGAAGAAAAAAGTGTAAATTAAACCCAAAGTCAGCAGAAAAACAGAAATAAGATCAAGCAGAAATCAATAAAATAGAAAACAGAAAAATAATAGAGAAAATAAATTAATCTAAAACCATATCTTTAAGATAATCAGTAAAACTGATCAATGTAGCCAGAATGATTAGGAAATAAGAGCGAAAACAACGCTAGGAATGAGAAGGGTAATTGCAGAATCAGTGCAGATTCTAAAGATATTAAAAAGAAAATAAAGAAATATTATGAACAATTTCATGCCCATAAATTCAAAAATTCAGATGAAATGGGCAAATGTATTAAAAGACACAAAATACCAAAGTCCACTTAAGAAATAGATAACCTGAGAGGTCCTATTGAATTTGTGGTTAAAAATCTTGCCAGTTAGAAGACTCTAGGGCCAGATGATGTCACTGAATGAATTCTACCAATTAAGAAAGAAAAACTACTAATTCTATACCAATTCTTCCAGAAAATAGAAGAGGGAATAATTTCTAATTCATTCTGTGAGTTAAGCCTTATCCTAATGTCAAAGTTACATTATGAGAAAGACATTATGAGAAAACTAAAGACCAGTATCACTCACGAACATAGACGCAACTTTTCTAAATAAAATGTTACTAAATCAAATCCCACAAGATAAATAAAATAATAATATATCACAAGTTGAGTTAATCACAGGAATACAACACTAGCTTAGTATCTAAAAACAAAAAATCTATCTACTTCACCAAACAAAAAGAAAACTATACGATCATCTCAACAGACAATTTAGGAGAAATAACAGCCTCTCCCACAAAATGGAAATGGAACAACTGGACATCCCTATGCAAAAATGAACTTGAATTCATACCTCATATCTTATGTAAAAATTAACTCAAAACAGATCACAGAACTAAGTGTAAAACCTAAAACTACAGAACTTACAGAAGAAAACCTTTGTGACCTTGAATAAGTACAAGCATTTCTTAATATAGCATCAAACGCCAGTCCATCAAAGAAAAACTGATGAACTAGACTTCATCAAAATTGAAACTTCTCTTTGAAAGACACAATTGAAAGAATGAAAAGACAAGTTACAGAGTGAAAAAATATGTGCAAAGCAGATATCTAAGAAATGACTTGTAAAACTTTTAAAACAATATGGCAATCTAAGTTTTTTAAAATTGGGCAAAAGATATGTATAGACACTTGGCTCAAGAAAATATATCAATGGAAAATAAGCACATGGAAAAACAGTTCAACATTACTGGTCATTAGGGAAGTGCAAACTAAAAGCGCAATAAAATACTACCACATACCTCTTAGGATGGCTAAACTGAAAACGATTGACCATCTTAAGAGTTGGCAAGAGTATAAAGGAAGTCGCACTTTTGTACATGGTTGGTGAGGATGTAAAGAAATACATCAACTTTGGAAGAAAGTCTATCAGTTTCCCAAAAAGTTAAGCATACACCTACCACATGCTCTAAATATTCCACTCCTGGGATTTATCCAAGAGAAATGAAAGCCTATGTCCACTCAAATATATGTATACAAATATTTTTAGCAGCTTTATGTGCAATAGCCAAAAGTTACAAACAAGTTAAATATCCTTCAGCAGATTAACTGATTTTTTAAAATGCTGGTATATCTGTAAAACAGTCCATTAGTTAGCACTGAGATGGAATGAACTCCTGGAATATACTACAACATAGGTGAATCTAATTATCCTAAGTAAAATAATACAGATTTCAAGTATATACTGTATAATTCTATTTATATGAAATTACAGGAAATGCAAATTAACATATAATGACAGAAAGCATGTTGATGGTTACCAGTGGATGAGGCTACTTTGATGGGATGTGAGAGAGAGCTTTCAAATGGTAGGAGGAAACTTTTTGCATAGCGTTGCTACCTTGATTATGGTGATAGTTTCAAAGGTGTACATACATCAAACTTATAAAAATGTACACTAAAAATATATGCAGCTTATTGTATGTCAACTATGTTTCAATAAAGCTGTCTAAAAAACAAGTAAAAATAGGCCAAGCATGGTAGCTCACACCTGTAAACCCAGTGCTTTGGGAGGCCAAGGCAGGAGGATCACTTGAGGCCAGGAGTTCAAGACCAGCCTAGTCAATGAAGTGAGACCCTGGCTCTACTTTTTTTTTATGTTTTGAAAGGAAAATTGAAAAATAAAAGAAAAAATGTTTAGGTACATATATTCCTTACATACAATTTATGATGGTATGGTATATACATACAAACACATAATGACAACCATAAACTAAAACGTAATGCATGAGTGAAAAAGTCCTGCTCTTATTTCCTCTCCTTCTCCCCTACATTCCCATTTCAAGAAGAAAATGGAAAAAAAAAAAAAAAATCAACTATACCACAGCCTAAATAAAGAAAAAGCAGGGCCAATCAGAAGTAAGCCTTTAGGGGGATCGTTTCAAAATACAGACAAGCAGGAAGTAACAAAAAAGAAAAATGGCTATCTAGCAGAGAAGGAAAGTTAAAGGGTGCTGAAAAGAATAGCGGGGTTGGGGGAAATGGCAACACTTAGAAAAACCACAGAGGGCCAGGTGCAGTGCTCACGCCTGTAATCCCAGCACTTTGGGAGGCCCAGGCAGGCAAATCACTGAGGTCAGGAGTTCGAGACCAGCCTGACCAACATGGAGAAACCCCGTCTCTACTAAAACTACAAAATTAGCCTGGCATGGTGGCACATGCCTGTAATCCCAGCTAACTGGGAGGCTGAGGCAGGGGAACGGCTTGAACCCAGGAAGCAGAGGTTGCAGTGAGCCCAGATTGCGCCATTGCACTCCGGCCTGGGCAACAAGATCGGAACTCCATCTCAAAAAAAAAAAAAAAAAAAAAAAAAAAAGAAAGAAAGAAAAGAAAAACCACAGAGAACATTTATTTTCCAATAAAAATGCATTTGTATCTGAATATCTTCTACACATTACTTACATCACTGCCATATGTCTAGCTAGGCAATGCAGCATAAAAAATAAATATTGTTAACATTAGGGAAGCAGTCATACAAATGACAAGTTTCCCATACAAAATGTATTCTGCTGAGTCACTGCAACTCTCAGCCTCCCACCTGACATGTTTTTGAGCCACCTCTCTTTGCCACTCGTTGGGATCTGTTGGGGGATATAAATCATAATATTTACCTAAGTTGGCATTTCCTTCCCAAAACGTCCCATTACAATTTCCAGGCTTAAAAGAAAGTTTCCTCCAGGTAAAATCATTTGACTAGAAACACAAAATCACTCATTTGTCCCCTCACAATGGAAAACTGCTGTAATGAACACGTTGCTAGAAATCAAAATAATTGTCTGTATAGATAAGAAATCATGCAGAGGGCTGGTATTCAGTTCTCTAAAACACTACAAGTAAAAAATTTTAAAATTGCCTCAAGTCAGTAGAAGAAAAGGGAGATCCCATGCATTGGTCCACTGCACATATTTTTCCTTCTCCAAGACCATGGAGGACTTGCTTCTTGTTTTAGTTTGGTGCTTTGGGGATTTGGCGGTTTTCCTCCCTCCACCTCCAACATCCCATCCAATAAGATAGCTGGGTTATTTGCAGTGAGAAGAATTCAAGGGCAAGAGCTTTTTTGGGTGAGAAAAGCTATATTCAGCTTCACGCCATGGTGCCATGAGTGACAGAGCTGGGGCTCCAACCCTGGCAGGCTGGCTGACTCCAGACCTCCCGCTCTTGACCATCACATTCTATTACCTCTCATGCAGAAAGAAATACACTTGCTTGGGCCAGAACCCTATTGCCAAAATGGAGGTAGATAAAAACTCAGTTTTTTCTCATTTGATGCATCACCAAAATTAAAAAAAAAAAAAAAGGTGTCAATTAAATCCTAATTACTGCATTTTCCATTGCTAAAAATAACACAGGGGAAAAGAACAGCAACCCAACTTTCAAATCTCCCAAGGCATCTGCCATCTTATGAAAATTCACTTTATCACATTCAGGCAGAATGTGTATTTTGTTAGAAGTTACATAATAATAGCATCTCATAATGTCATTCTGTAGGCAATGTTTGTTTAAAAGTGGAATTCCATAGGATGAAGCAAGGTAATGAAAGAAAAAGGCAGAAAAAAACAACACAAGAACAGGGGCAAGAAGGAACTAGCTTCCAAGAGCATCAAGAACCAAAAAGAAATCCTATGTACTAAATAAGAGCCTCTAGTTTATTAAACAAATTCCTCCCACACAGCAGAAGAAAAGAACCATATGGAACGGTGGAAAAAAGCATGTGATTTATTGCCAAAAAGGTGGATTTTCACCCTTAGTTTCCCAGCAATAACTGAGTCATCTTAGTCAATCCCTTTACCTGTGCTAGATACGGGTCTACTAAACAGTAAAATGGATTTCAAGCTATCTCCTAGAGTGGCAGTACTTGTTCTGGTCAAGTTAACATGTGCAATTCATTATATGTTTATATCCCTTATCTATTATTTTCTTCATCTACCTAATAGAGGTTTCTCAATCTCAGCATTATTGACATTTTGAATCAAATAATTCTTTAAGTGGGAGGGTGGGCTGTCCTATGTACTACAGGATGTCAGATGCCACCAGATGCCAGGAGCACAGCAAACCAGCAATGATGAAAATCAGTTATGTCTCCAAACATGGCCAAATATCCCACTGAGGGCAAAATCTTCCTCAGTTGAAAACCACTGCTCTAATTTCTCAGCAAGAGGTACAGCTCCAAGCTGCTGGGGATACTGCAGTGAATAGGACTTAAAAGATGCCTATCTTGGGGAAATTTACATTCTTATCCTAGAGTTGGGAGTAATGAGATTCATTTTTACCATGATCCTCACCTAAGCCACAGTTAGTCACTATCAGTGGCAATACCGATATAAGTATACACCCCTTTATCAATAAAGAATGACAACAATGCACATAATAGTTTAAGAAAAAAATGTAGAGGCTGGGAACTGTGGCTCACGCCTGCAATCCCAGCACTTTGGAAGGCCGAGGCAGGCAAATCACCTAAGGTCAGGAGTTGAAAACCAGCCTAGCCAACATGGTAAAACCCCGTTTCTATTAAAAATACAAAAATTAGCCAGGTGTGGTGGCAGGCGCCTGTAATCCCAGCTGCTTGAGAGGCTGAGGCAGGAGAGGCACTTGAACCTGAGAGGCAGAGGCTGCAGTGAGCCAAGATCGCGCCATTGTACTCCAGCCTGGGGGACAAGAGGGAGAGGTTGTCTCCAAAAAAAAAAAAGAAAAAGAAAAAAATTTAGAACCGTGGCTGAAAACATCTTCTTTACATAAAGTACTTGAAATAGGTAATATGTACCTATTGCCCACTGATAAATTTTACATCGTTAAAAGGTAGAACAACCAGACAACCCAGGCTACCTGATGGGGTACAACATAAAGAATACAGCACCACGACAATATATTCTTGGAATAAATAAAATAAAACCTAACCTGATTCTAACAAAGCCTATTTGAAAACTCTTTATCTACAGGATGTAGGATGGCTACAGAAACATGTTAAAGGCTATCATGAAGACATAATCAAAAATGACCCAGGCTCATCAACAAATAAAAGCCAGTGGTGGAGAAAGGGAGAAACTATACAGATGAAAAGAACCTTAAAACCTATCAACCAAGTGAAATGCTGGCACAGTTTAAATCCTGCAAGATTTAAAACAAATATAAAAACATTTTTTTGAAAGCAGTTGGTAAAAATTGAACATGGACTGAATGTTGGATATTAATTTATTGTGTATAAGAATTATATTTTGATTGACTTTTTAAAAATGTCTTTTTGAGATAAATACTCAAGTATTTATGGGTACAGTTATATGATGCTTCAGAAAATCTTTTAAAAGTGGCAGGTAGGAAGATTAATGAGTTAACAAGGACGGAATGTTGATAACTCAAGAAGCAGGATAACAGAGCCGTGAGGGTTCATTGCACCAATCTCTCTGGTCTTATGTATCTGAAATTTTTCATAATTTTTAAAAAATACAAAATATGTCACATAAGTTGATTCAAATGTATCCACTGGAACCCAAATAACTTTTACCTGAAAAACAAACCTATGTATGTTAAAAAAGAACTGGTCCTGAGGCCAGGCACAGTAGCTCACAACTGTAATTCCAGTACTTTGGAGGCCGAGGGAGGCAGATGACTTGAGGTCAGGAGTTCGAGACCAGCCTGGCCAACATGGTGAAACCCATCTCCGCTAAAAATACAAAAATCAGCCAGGGGTAGTGGCGCAAGCCTGTAATTCCAGCTACTTACGAGGCAGAGGCATGAGAATCGCTTGAACCTGGGAGGCGGAGGTTGCAGTGAGTCAAGATCGTGCCACTACACTCCAGCCTGGGTTACAGAGAAAGGCGCTGTCTCAAAAAAATAAAAAATAGGCCACTTGTTTGCCATGAAAAATCTAAGTCCTCAATAGAACCACAGCATATAAGAATTAGAGTGTGACCTTTTTTCATTCTTTTGTTTTTACTGTCTAGATACTTGCTCTTCATCTGACCCTGAGCTTATCATTAAATTCTTTTTAATAAAAAAAGGACAGTGACTCTTAAAAAATCCTGCCCTCTTCTAATGCTAGTCCTAAATATTTTCTATTATAAATAGAAAACAAGTTTATCTTAAAACCTCACCAAGTAAACTTCTTTTCGAAGAGTTTGAATTTATATGTTGTCATAAGCCTTTAAGTTTAAGCCATCTAAACTTTAAAAAAATCATTTCAGCATAAAATATAAAGATAAAATAATTCAATAAATAGCCTTCATTCAATCAGCAGCCTCAACGAGTTGTTTCATAGTGTTTAATTCCTAAAATGTACATCTACAAGAAACACCTATTTCAAAACCCAAGTCTATATCAATTTCTGTTCTGCTGCAATTTACTTAATTACTGATGTTTACCCACTACTTATCTTTCTTTCTGGGACACTGAGACACCTGATAAATTCTCCCTTTTTAAAATAAGGCTTAATTTAACGATTGATACTTATGTACGCAACTGGCATCTGTTTTATACTTCAGATCCAAATAGGCCATTCTTCTTTCTCATTACTGAGAGGAGTTTACCTCAAATACTGTTTCAGGGCACTTGTTATCGTCTTCACTTCCCAATCTGCAGAATTCTCCAGGTCTACCTCATTGCATGTTTTTACATCTAGTGAGGAAGCAAACAAGAAAAAAATAATTAAAATCCTGAACATCAAAGGTCCTCTTGTCTCGCTCACAAAGCTTCCATTTTTAAGTGAGCAAACCACAATCCTGCAGTTTCCTCAAAAAAACATTTTATACAATTTCTCTAAAATACTATAAGCCATGTTCTATGACTAGACACCTCTGGCGCTTCAGGAAATCTGTCGTACAGATCAAAGCAAAAAACAGGAGATGAGTTGGGAGTAAGGAAGAGTTAGACATAGTATTTCAACATCCACAACTGCAATTCACGTACAGCTATGATCATCATCATCATCATCGTCGTTACCAGTTATCACTCAGGGGCCTTGGCTTACAGCAAGTGGCACTTTCAGCTGTATGCTTACGGCATCGTTGCTTTCACACTGTGTACTGATAGAGGCAGGAGACAGCCAAATGCCTAGGCAAGTAAGGTAGGGTCCCCAAAGAACCTCCGATGCACCCAGGTCATTGTGCACAGGAGGCTTGCCTAAATAAACATGCCCACGGTGAGTACTTCCATCGTTAAACACACGCTCAGTAAGGGAACTAAATCAATGTGGAGTGGTTTAGACGAAGGGCCCGCATGCACACTGGGGGAACAGGGTGGAACTACCGGGAATTCGTGCTTTATGCAAGGAAGGAGCCAATGTATGGTGGCCTCACATTCAATCTGTGAGGGGGGAGCTGGCTGGTGGGACTCCTCTCTTTGCTGAGAGCTCCCCTTTAGCTTAGTAAGTTGCACTCTCCTCACCCTTCACTATGTCTGCATGCCCAATTTTTCCTGGTGGTGACACAAAAACCCGAATATAGCTGAACCAAGGAGCAAAAAGTCCTGCATCATTATGACACAGAAAACCGAGGGTGGCACTGTGAATGGTACAATGCCAACATCAGAATGGCAACAAACTGGTGGGGGAAAGGGTGATGAACTTGGTCTCAGATTTTTAGGATTTCTGTTCGTTAGATTATCTTTCTGAAATTAATATACGATCAATCAAAACAAAAATGATAACATGGAGACTTAAAAAGTTATTTACAAGTAATCTTTCACATGAACACTGTGTAATATATACACTCATGTGGGAAATATTTATTGGAAGCCTCTGTGTCACACTCCTATTCATTCTAACTTAAACTAATTTTCTTTATCCAAATAGCATGTAATGATATGTTTCTTACAAACATCCTTTGAAATGGTCGGTAAGTCAGTTAATAGGGTTGCTCCTTTATAAAGTAAAAGCAAAAGTTAAATTTAAAATGGCTATAAAGTTAGAAGGAAAAGGTATGTGACACCAAAAAAAAAAAAAAAAAAAAAAGGAGATGGGAGAGTTAGTAAATTGCAGAAAGGAAAGTGTCAATCCCGGTAGAAATAAAATGAAACGATGGCAGTAAAGGCAAACACCCCGAGGAGTATGGTGGCATCTCTGACTCCTGTAACTCTGGGCTGGTACACTCAGCTGTGGCATGGCAGCAGGGAGGAGTGCAGCGTGGGTATCATGAAGCTGCGCTTAAATGCCTGTAACAACCTGGCCCAGCCATACCACTGCAAGTGAGTTCCAAACCTATCTGAACTTCAGATCTTCATCTGCACAATAGAGATAATGTAAACGCTCTCACAGAACTACTGAGAGCATCAAAGCAAATAAAGAATGTATACACAGTTCCATAAATAATTAAATGTAGAAGGTTATTACCACTGCTGAGTCACTAAAAAGTATAAGCAAGCAGTGATGGTACCTTCCCAAAGGGAGGAGACAGGAAATGGGTTATGACGAATGACATTGAGCCATCAATATCAATTTGCCTGGTTTTCTACACACCCACTATGCAAAAGAGAAAATAAAGAGATTCATGGAAAAGACTATTTCTCCCGCACTCCATGATGATGTCTTAACTAAGACCAAAAAATAACCTAGTTGTTTCAGGGTTTTTTCCCTCCCTTATACCGTATTTGTCTTCATCGAGAAGGAAACATCTTGTTAGCATTTCCTTTTTAAAAGCACTAAAAAGAAAACCCTGTCAAAATGGGACCACCGTGTTAAGTCATGCATGCCACTTAAAAAGTTTTAGGCTTGGGATGATGAAGGATAGATGACAACTCAATGTTGGTCCGAAACTTTCTAAAGATAAAATAAAACGGGAAGTGATGGTTATTTCACAGCCACAGCATCATACATGAGGTCAATTACTCAAAGGTCTGAAGACTTTTAAAGCACTTCAACATTTCTTGATTACAGCAACTGACAGCAATATGCAATAAACTACAACAATGGCAATTGACACTGATTACATTTTGATCAGTTCCTACAATTCAGAACTCATTTGTTACTGAGCTTGTCAGACAAGCCACAGATACATTCAAGAAATCAAATTAAGCACCTTGATTAAAGGTGCAATCCTTTATAACTAGGACTAAATAATTCTGTTCTAAAGGCTTTGCCAACCAATTACTTCAGTAACTGAATATTCTCTCTCATTAAATCAATTATTTAAATCTCATTTTAACATACAAGTAGGATAACATTTTCAATCAACTTGCTACCTGAAAATCACCTTTTTAAAATCAAGATGCTTCTAAGGGAAATCTTTTATTTCCAGCTTTCTACCAAATTATGATTTTGTATTTTGAGAATCATATTCCTTCTATGGAAAAATAAGCCATCATTCTAAATTCATGGAATAAAAAGCAGCTGTCACATCAGAAGCAAATGACTACACAGTGTCTATGTTACTAATTCTCTCTTAAATTTTCACTGTTTTCAAATAGCTCAATCATCCGTAGCAGTCCTTTACAATCAGTGGATGCACTGGGACTAGGCAGAATTTAATGCTTATTTGGAATTCAAACATGAAAATACATTTGGAGGTTCATTCAGAATATATCTTCTACCATAAGAAAGATAAAACAATTTTCTTCCTTTCTGACCAAGGAAGGACACTTCACAGATTTGTTAAAAATCTAAACTAAAAAGCACAGATAAAAAGAGCTGATTTTTTTTATTTGGGTGAATGTTTCACACTTACATAACCACTGGTCATTTTTTTGAAACTGAAAATCTGCAGTCCAACCTAAATGCAAAGTGCAATTCTATGCAGCTTCTAGCACCCTACTCAACACTGACTTAGGTCCAATTTTAAAGTACTTGAAAAAGCACAGTGAATGAATTTTGAAAATATGTTTTATAATCAAAAGATCAGGTTTTTTCAGTTGCATTAGTTCACTTTTCCCCCAATCGATGAGAGAGAACTGTCCTACAAAGTAAACACGGTAATGTTTTTCAAGTAAAACTCTTTTCAATTATTTTTATTTTTTCTTTTCTATGGTTTTGTGTGAAAACGAAATCATCCAGCCCTTCTTGCAAATCAGATTTAGAATTAACCACTGAACTCACCAGACCACAGAAGCTACTACCACATTTTCCCGTAACTTCCTCTTCCTCTGCTCTTATGTTGTAAACTAAAGTAGGGAAGAAGGAAGAATGCATAACAATTCTACCTCCTATCAGTTCTAATCTACCATGAACTATTGTAATGGATATTTTACATTCTCACTCCATTTACTAAAAAACCATGACTCACCCAAAGACAACTCATCTGGTACTTCTCCCTGCATCCCAACTGTTCTAAGTTTCTGCTTTACAAAAAAATAACAACTGCTACCACACTCTGTGAGCCCTGTCTTAGAGCCTGCAAAGGGGAAGAAAAAGGCAGGTGTCTGCTCACATGGGCATGTTGTTTCGGAAACTTAAGAAGCTTGGTCCAGGGAAAGGCTCAGAGGCTGGGGGAAATCCAGGTGACAGTTGCTTTAGGCTCCCAGAAGCGAAGACAACTAAGAATGTCCTCTCATCACGAGGTGGAGGAAGGCAGCTGCCTGGTCCTTTACCTGGCCTGGAGGAGAATAACTACCTCTCTATTTAGACCATTTTTTTTTTTTTTTTTTTTTTTTTTTTGAGACGGAGTTTCGCTCTTGTTACCCAGGCTGGAGTGCAATGGCGCGATCTCAGCTCACTGCAACCTCCGCCTCCTGGGTTCAGGCAATTCTCCTGCCTAAACCTCCTGAGTAGCTGGGATTACAGGCACGCACCACCATGCCCAGCTAATGTTTTTTGTATTTTTAGTAGAGACGGGGTTTCACCATGTTGACCAGGATGGTCTCGATCTCTTGACCTCGCGATCCACCCGCCTCGGCCTCCCAAAGTGCTGGGATTACAGGCGTGAGCCACTGCGCCCGGCCTTATTTAGACAATTTTCTATCGTCAATGCCATTGCTATTTCATGCCAGCTGGGAGACAGGTGAGAAGGAAAGAAGGGGGAGAGAAGAAAGAGGATAAGGAGGGAAGAAAGGAGCAGGAGGAAGGAGGAAAGACAGAAGTATGATAATGGAAAAAATACATATTTTCTTCTATTTTAGTATTAAATGTGAAGGGGAAAAAACACACCCAAAAAAAGTGACAAGTGAAAAAACATGCAAGAGATTAAGCATATACCCTTTCTTTAGAAATCATCATAACTTTTACATGAGTATTTAAAGAAGACTTAAAACACTTTAACAAACCATACAAAGTATTCTGTGTAAAAATAGCAATAATTAAAAACTCTCAAGCAAATAACTAGCTCTCAAGAACTACAGAGAATCAGGTAAATGGCAGCTCTCCTCAAAAAACAGTACATGGCTTGAAACTGTTTCTCAAATACTTAAAAATTAAATTATTTTCCATTTCTACAAAGAAAAATACATTACAAACAAAATGTACTTTGAAAAAAATTCAAATTTGAAATAAACCCATTACCTGCAGGAATAATAATAAACGCTAATTGCTTTAAAAAAGCAAAGTTAAAAATGTGGCAGACCCACAGGATTTTTTTCTCTTCAGGATATATATGAAACCCTCTAATAATGAAGCAAAATGGGAAAAGTTAGAGAAAAAAATATCCTTAAGATTATGTTGACATGACTATTCAAAACGCTAAAACCCTTTTTTTGGGAGAGGCATTAAATTATTTCCATTTGAACACTCAATCAGGATAAAAGGAAAGAAATAAGAAAATGTTAAAATGATTAGGAAATAGCAAGTAAATTTATTGTGTCAATGGTTAAGGTTTGTATTGGTAGCATAAGGTAAGAAGAAAATAGTATTAATGCTAATGAAAATCCAAAGTTTTTGACTGACAATCTTAACTTCATACTAGGGATTATTTATAGACTACTCAAAACAAATGTGTATTGTGTAGCCCTCTTAAATGAATGGCTTAATCAGGAGGTAACAAGTCGGTATCTTTGTTTCACATCAGTTCTCTGACTTTCCTCTGTTTGCAGAATGATATTACTAAAAGCATAAGTGTTTCCCTTGCCAGCATTATGTATGAGGTTGTGTCACACTTACGTCCTGGGCTTCTCTACTCTCAAGCTCATGAAAAGTAAAAACAGTTTTCCAGGTCATGAATTTTTGAGGATTTAGATATTTAAAAACACCTTGTAAGTTAAGGACTGGCCTGGGACATTTCCCATGAGCAAAGGAAACTACCACCCTGAGTTGAGCAATGCTGAACATGTAGAATTTTATGAGAATTATGAACAAATTTTGAGACAGCTTAACACTTCAAGGTGACCACAGAAAAACCCTTGTTCAAACTTTCCTTGAACAGGAACAAGAAGATAATAAAAATAATGCCAGGTCCTTAGGACCAATTTACCACCAAAATGTGCCTTTCAGTCCATTCTGGTATCAAAATACTCTTCCAGTTCTAATCATCATAACACCATCTTGGAAATGAAAGAAGTGTTTCTAATTTTAAAATTAAGCAAAAGCAGATGCTGTAGTCCCATTAAATTCTCCCAGCTGCTACTGAACCACTGGCAACCTGAGTCTATTTAATTTGGAGACCACTAATGGTAAAAAGGAAAATCTGACTGCCAAAATTGCACACCCAAGTTAAACCAGAGAGGCAGAAAATGAAAACAGCTTATGGAAGTGAATGTATTCTAATAAGGCTCTCCAACTGATGATGGGCAATTTCTCCTGTGGTTAATAGCTTACAAACGTTGTTGCTTATTAAATCCTTAATTCAAACACAGCCAAACAAGTAATCCTATCCCTAACATGTCAGTTGATGTTATTCATCTTGGCTCATGCTTTCTAAAAATGAGTCTTTGCTATAATGCTTTAAGATGCAGACAGGTTTCAATGTATTCACAGCACACCTGAGGGCATTGTTAATACTGATTAAAGTAAGATATCAAAAAAATTAATATGTAGCAAGATCATGACAGACTGGTTTGATACACAGGCCCTCTAGCATGATGAGTTATGATCACTCCTCAAGAGGCAGCCTGTTTTGGGGTGGGGGAGAAGTGGCGTGTCTTACAGGTGGCAATGAACTGACAGCAGTGTGTAATGTAAAAGCGCTTTGTCATTCACATAATGTCTGGGGTAATGAAATGAATTCACTTTCTGGCTTCCTCTAGTCTGCGATGCCAAAGAACACTGTGTTATCAGCACAGATGGAGCATGCATGGTTCTGGAGGAGAGCCTGGTGTGAACTACAAACAAGCCACTGTGAATACCAATGAATCCCTGAGAATCAGACCCTTGCAGTCAAATTACAGTTTTGGAAGCTCCATAAAAATAAGCGAGTCCCAGTGGTCTTGTCCAACCAAATGTACTGTCACAATTCTGGACAGGCTATTTGGAAGCCATGCAAATCATAGAGGCCTGACTGCCACTTCCCCGTGAGAAGCAAGCACAGCAAGGCAATCAACCGGCGGTGGGGGGGGGGGAGGTGCATTCTTTTTTTCTCTCATTTTTTAATCAGAGATAATAGATCATCTATGCTGATGCAAATACTAATCTACTTCTGTGGGTCAACTGTCTCTGCCCAGCAGAAGAGTCTTGTAGACAGAAGAATGGAATCACTAGTATTCTGTACATTACTATGAAATATTAATCTGTGAAGTCAATGAACATACACAAATAACACATGGAAAAATGATTAGAAAAGAGGCATACCCATCAACATACTCAGAAGTCTCTGGACCTTTGAACTCACCCCCACAACTCTGTACAATCCTTGGTCATTTATACCTATGGGAAGAAACAAACTATTAGCAAAATACAAGACTATCATAATTTTAAAAGCTATCATCAAACAGTTGCATTCAGAATCTTTGCTAACAAACATTAGCAAAATTCCTGTTAATTATAAAAATAACCTTTGAAAAAACCAAGTGTTTAACAACTTGTTTTACTAGCTTTGTATCTGTGAGTTGTGGTTAATAATAATCTCAGCAAACAATGTTCCATGTGGACAAAATGAAATACCTCAATGTTAATAAGTATCATGGATACACTGAAATGAATAACAATGCCATTTGTAAAGATGCACTAAAACTTTTATGTTTATTGTGTTTACCTGTTTACATTTTTCTTGAAAAGTTTCAGCCTTTTAAAAATATGGTGATAGTTAGTACAGAAAAAGAAATCATTGTTTGGACGATTCTTGAAAACCATGGAAATTCATGCAAAACTGAAGCAAAACTGTAATTTTTTTTTAAAGTTGTTATATGCCCTGTCCAATGAGGGGCTCTGAAACTGGAAGTCAGTATCACCACAAAGTATACTGCAAAATGAACCAAATCAGTGCATCCTCTTTCTACAGAGATCTGAAACCAAATTGTCCCTGAGTATATAGAAAAGCAAGAAAATGTACTGTCAAACCTAACTTGGTATGCCAAACAAATATCCTTATCATTTGGATTCTGATCTGGACAAATCAATGATGAAAGGACATTTTTGATGCAATTAGCAAACTCTGAGTGGCATTAAGGGTATGTAAGAAAATCTCCATTTGTTTAAAGTTGCATCCAGAAAGTGGTGAAAGTAATCTTACATTTGCTTTAAGAGGGAAAAAGGGATAGATCAAACAACTGTAGCAAAATCTTGATAATTCTTGAATCCAGATGAGAA